>NC_069499.1:138358042-138635542 GCF_027579735.1 Bombina bombina | reverse complement strand
GCCTAGATTACGAGTTTTGCGGTAGCTGAAAAAGCAGCGTTAACTAAAAGCTGCTTTTTCACTACCGCTGGTATTACGAGTCATGAAGGTTTAGGGGCACCGCACACTTTTTTGGCCTTACCGCAAAACGACTTACGTAAACTTCGTAAAGTCTTTTTTCTATGGGACTTTTATAGCGCTGGTATTACGAGTCTGTTCTGGGAGGCCAAAAAGTGAGCGTTACACCCTCTACCGACAAGATTCCTAACGCATTTGAAAGTCAGTAGTTATGAGTTTTATGGTACAACGCCGTAACCTAAAACTCATAACTAAAGTGCTAAAAAGTACACTAACACCCATAAACTACCCATTAACCCCTAAACCGAGGCCCTCCCGCATCGCAAACACTAAAATACATTTTTAACCCCTAATCTGCCCCTCCGGACACCGCCGACACCTACATTATACTTATGAACCCCAAATCTGCTGAATCCAACATCGCCGACACCTACATTATATTTATTAACCCCTAATCTGCCACCCCAATGTTGCTGCAACCTACCTAAACTTATTAACCCCTAATCTGCCGCCCCAACATCGACGCCACTATAATAAACATTTTAACCCCTAAACCGCCGCACTCCCGCCTCGGAAACATTAGTTAAATATTATTAACCTCTAATCTGCCGTCCCTAACATCGCCGCCACCTACCTACATTTATTAACCCCTAATCTGCCGCCCCCAATGTCGCCGCCACTATATTAAATGTATTAACCCCTAAACCTAAGTCTAACCCTAACACTCCCTAACTTAAATATAATTAAAAGTAATCTAAATAAATATTCCTATCATTAACTAAATTATTCCTATTTAAAACTACATGCTTACATATAAAATAAACCCTAAGCTAGCTACAATATAACTAATAGTTACATTGTATCTAGCTTAGGTTTTTTTGTTTTTTTTTTACAGGCAAGTTTGTATTTATTTTAACTAGGTAGAATAGTTATTAAATAGTTATTAACTATTTAATAACTACCTAGCTAAAATAAATACAAATTTACCTGTAAAATAAAACCTAACCTAAGTTACACTAACACCTAACACTACAATATAATTAAATAAATTAACTAAATTAAATAAAATTACCTCAATTAAATTAGCTAAAGTACAACAAAAAAAACCCACTAAATTACAGAAAATAATAAACAAATGACAGATATTTAAACTAATTACACCTAATCTATTAAAATAAAAAAGCCCCCCCAAAATAAAAAAAAACCCTAGCCTACACTACCAATAGCCCTTAAAAGGGCCTTTTGCGAGGCATTGCCCCAAAGTAATCAGCTCTTTTACGTGTAAAAAAAAATACAAACAACCCCCCAACAGTAAAACCCAACACCCACACAACCAACCCCCAAATAAAATACTATCTAAAAAACCTAAGCTCCCCATTGCCCTGAAAAGGGCATTTGGATGGGCATTGAGCTCTTTTGCCGCCCAAACCCTAACCTAAAAAAAAAAAAACACCCTTAAAAATCCTAACACTAACCCCCGAAGATCGACTTACCGGGAGACGTCTTCATCCAAGCTAGGCCGAAGTCCTCAACGAAGCCGGGAGAAGTCTTCATCCAAGCCGGGCGAAGTGGTCCTCCAGACGGTCAGAAGTCTTCATCCAGACGGCATCTTCTATCTTCATCCATCCGGCGCGGAGCGGGTCCATCTTCAAGACATCCGACACGGAGCATCCTCTTCATCCGACGACTAAAGCTGAATGAAGGTACCTTTAAGTGACGTCATCCAAGATGGCGTCCCTTAGATTCCGATTGGCTGATAGAATTCTATAAAAAAAAAATCAATCAGCCAATAGGATTGAGCTTGCATTCTGTTGGCTGATTGGAACAGCCAATAGAATGCGAGCTCAATCCTATTGGCTGATTGCATCAGACAACAGGAATTTTTCAACCTTAATTCCGATTCTATCAGCCAATCGGAATCTAAGGGACGCCATCTTGGATGACGTCACTTAAAGGTACCTTCATTCAGTTTTAGTCGTCGGATGAAGAGGATGCTCCGCGTCGGATGTCTTGAAGATGGACTTGCTCCGCACCGGAAGACTTCTGCCCGTCTGGAGGACCACTTCGCCCGGTTTGGATAAAGACTTCTCCCGGCTTCGTTGAGAACTTCGGCCCGGCTTGGATGATGTCTCCCGGTAAGTCGATCTTCAGGGGGTTAGTGTTAGGTTTTTTACGGGTGTATTTAGTGGGGGGGGGGGGTTAGGTTAGGGTTTGGGCGGCAAAAGAGCTAACTGCCCTTTTAAGGGAAATGCCCATCCAAATGCCCTATCAGGGCAATGGGGAGCTTAGGTTTTTTTTAGATAGTATTTTATTTGGGGGGTTGGTTGTGTGGGTGGTGGGTTTTACTGTTGGGGGGGTTGTTTGTATTTTTTTTTACAGGTAAAAGAGCTGATTACTTTGGGGCAATGCCCTTTTAAGGGCCCTTTTAAGGGCTATTGGTAGTTTAGTTTAGGCTAGGGTTTTTTTTATTTTGGGGGGCTTTTTTATTTTAATAGGGCTATAAGATTAGGTGTAATTAGTTTAAATATCTGTAATTTGTTTATTATTTTCTTTAATTTAGTGATTTTTTTTTACTTTAGCTAATTTAATTTAGGTAATTGTATTTAATTTAGTTAATTTATTTAATTATATTGTAGTGTTAGGTGTTAGTGTAACTTAGGTTAGGTTTTATTTTACAGGTAAATTTGTATTTATTTTAGCTAGGTAGTTATTAAATAGTTAATAACTATTTAATAACTATTCTACCTAGTTAAAATAAATACAAACTTGCCTGTAAAAAAAAAAAAAAACTAAGATAGATACAATGTAACTATTAGTTATACTGTAGCTAGCTTAGGGTTTATTTTATAGGTATTTAGTTTTAAATAGGAATAATTTAGTTAATGATAGGAATATTTATTTAGATTGTTTTTTAGACTTTTAATTATATTTAAGTTAGGGTTAGACTTAGGTTTAGGGGTTAATCCATTTAATATATTGGCGGTGACGTTGGGGCGGCAGATTAGGGGTTAATAAATGTAGGTAGGTGGCGGCAATGTTAGGGACGGCAGATTAGGGGTTAATAATATTTAACTAATGTTTGCGAGGCGGGAGTGCAGCGGTTTAGGGGATAATATGTTTATTATAGTGGCGGCGACATTGGGGCGGCAGATTAGGGGTTAATAAGTTAGGTAGGTTGCGGCGACATAGGGGCGGCAGATTAGGGGTTAATATAATGTAGGTGTCGGCGATGTTGGGGGCAGCAGATTAGGGGTTCATAAGAATAATGTAGGTGGCGGCAGTGTCCGGAGCGGCAGATTAGGGGTTAATAATTGTAATGTAGGTGTCGGCGATGTCGGGGGCGGAAGATTAGGGGTTAATAAATGTAAGATTAGGGCTGTTTAGACTCGGGGTTCATGTTAGGGTGTTAGGTGTAAACATAAATTTTATTTCCCCATAGGAATCAATGGGGCTGCGTTACTGAGCTAAACGCTGCTTTTTTGTAGGTGTTAGACTTTTTTTCAGCCGGCTCTTTTTTTCAGCCGGCATGTTACACCAGCTCACCGCTGACTTAAGCAGCGCTGGTATTGAAGTGAGATTTAGAGCTAAATTTTGCTGTACGCTCACTTTTTGTCTTTTAACGCTGGGTTTCTGAAAACTCGTAATACCAGCGCTGCAGGAAAGTGAGCGGTGAGAATAACGTGCAAGTTAATACCTCACCCCTGTTACCGCAAAACTCGTAATCTAGGCGTAAATTTGGTAAATATTTATGCAACATCATTTAAAAGCTGATACAACTGATTTTAAACACTTATTGATTTTTAATTTGACTTTCATACAGCAGTTTCACCATAACTGGGTATTTATTTCTATATTTTTTATTTATTTATTTATTTATAGATTATACATTTATTATTTATTTAACTAACTAACTAACCACAGTGTTTTTCTGGCTTTGAAAATAATACTAAGGCTGAATTTAGTAACTACATTTTAAGTTAACTGAGCGCCATTTGTGAAACAGCCCAAGATACCTCACTACCCTGAAAGGTTGCAATTTATCTACAGGAAGAATCGGGCATAAGCAGTAGCACACATGAGAATTTGTGGGGCATTTCTACTTACTGCTAGAGGCTATAAAACAAATACAACATTTCACAGGCATGTAGAATTGTGTCCTTAAAGTCATGGTAAAGGTTATAATTCGTACAATCAGATCTGGAATGGAAATAATTTACATGGACTTTAATTCATCCACTCTATTGAAGATTTGCTATAACATTTTAATATAGCAATGAAATTATAATACCCCACGCTCCTGCCGTATTTTTTCGTGAGCTAGTGGTACGAACTGTTCTCCAATCAGCACTCTAGCCATATGGCACTCACACAATTTTTTTGTAACTAGAGCAGGAATTGGAGAACAGTTCAAACCGTTAGCTCACAAAAAAAAAAAAAAAAAAAACATTTCTGAAGTGGGCAGCCAGAGCGCGAGGTATTAGAATTTCATTGCTATTTTAAAAAGTAAGTTACAGCACATCTTCATTAGAATGGATGCATTAAAGTCCAAATAAAATATTGTTTCCATTCTGGATCTGAGGATACAAATCGGAAACTTTACCATCACTTTAAAGGGCCACTAAACCCAAAATCTTTCTTTCATGATTCAGATAGAACATACAAATTTAAACAACATTACAATTTACTTCTATTATTTATTTTGCTTCATTTTTTAGATATCCTTATTTGAAGAAAAAGCAATGCACATGGGTGAGCCAATCACATGAGGCTTCTATGTGCCACAACCAATCAGCAGCTAGTGAGCATATCTAGATATGCTTTTCATCAAAGAATATCAAGAGAATAAAACAAATTAGATAATAGAATTAAATTAGAAAGATGTTTAAAAACGCCTTGTCTTCTAAATCATGAAAGAAATAAATGTGGGTTTCATGTCCCTTTAATCTGGTTCTATATACTGTATATGTATATAAAGCTTTTTATGGTTATAGATGTACCCTTTGCACAATGCACAGAGCGTACCTTTCAATTAGGGTTGATAACTTTTTTTTTAAGAAAAGAAGGGATACTAAGGATACATTTCAAGTAGGAAATCAACAAATTATACAGTAGTTACTGAACCCCCTCATTTATTTTACAATGTAATACAGTGTGGTACAACAAAACCTTCTTCATCCATATAGCCTTGCCTAATACAGCACTGGTTCCTGTATAAACTGAAGGACACTCATTGTTTGCTTGTTTATACGTCTGTGACTCTATCCTACTCCCCCTCTTGAGGATCCTGAAGGTACCCACACAGAAAACAGAATTTATGTTTACCTGATAAATTACTTTCTCCAACGGTGTGTCCGGTCCACGGCGTCATCCTTACTTGTGGGATATTCTCTTCCCCAACAGGAAATGGCAAAGAGCCCAGCAAAGCTGGTCACATGATCCCTCCTAGGCTCCGCCTACCCCAGTCATTCGACCGACGTTAAGGAGGAATATTTGCATAGGAGAAACCATATGATACCGTGGTGACTGTAGTTAAAGAAAATAAATTATCAGACCTGATTAAAAAACCAGGGCGGGCCGTGGACCGGACACACCGTTGGAGAAAGTAATTTATCAGGTAAACATAAATTCTGTTTTCTCCAACATCGGTGTGTCCGGTCCACGGCGTCATCCTTACTTGTGGGAACCAATACCAAAGCTTTAGGACACGGATGAAGGGAGGGAGAAAATCAGGTCACCTAAATGGAAGGCACCACGGCTTGCAAAACCTTTCTCCCAAAAATAGCCTCAGAAGAAGCAAAAGTATCAAACTTGTAAAATTTGGTAAAAGTGTGCAGTGAAAACCAAGTCGCTGCCCTACATATCTGATCAACAGAAGCCTCGTTCTTGAAGGCCCATGTGGAAGCCACAGCCCTAGTGGAATGAGCTGTGATTCTTTCAGGAGGCTGCCGTCCGGCAGTCACATAAGCCAATCTGAAGATGCTTTTAATCCAAAAAGAGAGAGAGGTAGAAGTTGCTTTTTGACCTCTCCTTTTACCAGAATAAACAACAAACAAGGAAGATGTTTGTCTAAAATCCTTTGTAGCATCTAAATAGAATTTTAGAGCGCGAACAACATCCAAATTGTGCAACAAACGTTCCTTCTTCGAAACTGGTTTCGGACACAAAGAAGGTACGACTATCTCCTGGTTAATGTTTTTGTTAGAAACAACTTTTGGAAGAAAACCAGGTTTAGTACGTAAAACCACCTTATCTGCATGGAACACCAGATAAGGAGGAGAACACTGCAGAGCAGATAATTCTGAAACTCTTCTAGCAGAAGAAATTGCAACCAAAAACAAAACTTTCCAAGATAATAACTTAATATCAACGGAATGTAAGGGTTCAAACGGAACCCCCTGAAGAACTGAAAGAACTAAGTTGAGACTCCAAGGAGGAGTCAAAGGTTTGTAAACAGGCTTGATTCTAACCAGAGCCTGAACAAAGGCTTGAACATCTGGCACAGCTGCCAGCTTTTTGTGAAGTAACACAGACAAGGCAGAAATCTGTCCCTTCAAGGAACTTGCAGATAATCCTTTCTCCAATCCTTCTTGAAGAAAGGATAGAATCTTAGGAATCTTTACCTTGTCCCAAGGGAATCCTTTAGATTCACACCAACAGATATATTTTTTCCATATTTTGTGGTAAATTTTTCTAGTTACAGGCTTTCTGGCTTGAACAAGAGTATCAATAACAGAATCTGAGAACCCTCGTTTTGATAAGATCAAGCGTTCAATCTCCAAGCAGTCAGCTGGAGTGAGATCAGATTCGGATGTTCGAACGGACCTTGAACAAGAAGGTCTCGTCTCAAAGGTAGCTTCCATGGTGGAGCCGATGACATATTCACCAGATCTGCATACCAAGTCCTGCGTGGCCACGCAGGAGCTATCAAGATCACCGACGCCCTCTCCTGATTGATCCTGGCTACCAGCCTGGGGATGAGAGGAAACGGCGGGAATACATAAGCTAGTTTGAAGGTCCAAGGTGCTACTAGTGCATCTACTAGAGTCGCCTTGGGATCCCTGGATCTGGACCCGTAGCAAGGAACCTTGAAGTTCTGACGAGAGGCCATCAGATCCATGTCTGGAATGCCCCACAGTTGAGTAATTTGGGCAAAGATTTCCGGATGGAGTTCCCACTCCCCCGGATGTAATGTCTGACGACTCAGAAAATCCGCTTCCCAATTTTCCACTCCTGGGATGTGGATTGCAGATAGGTGGCAGGAGTGAGTCTCCGCCCATTGAATGATTTTGGTCACTTCTTCCATCGCCAGGGAACTCCTTGTTCCCCCCTGATGGTTGATGTACGCAACAGTCGTCATGTTGTCTGATTGAAACCGTATGAACTTGGCCTTTGCTAGCTGAGGCCAAGCCTTGAGAGCATTGAATATCGCTCTCAGTTCCAGAATATTTATCGGTAGAAGAGATTCTTCCCGAGACCAAAGACCCTGAGCTTTCAGGGGTCCCCAGACCGCGCCCCAGCCCATCAGACTGGCGTCGGTCGTGACAATGACCCACTCTGGTCTGCGGAAGGTCATCCCTTGTGACAGGTTGTCCAGGGACAGCCACCAACGGAGTGAGTCTCTGGTCCTCTGATTTACTTGTATCTTCGGAGACAAGTCTGTATAGTCCCCATTCCACTGACTGAGCATGCACAGTTGTAATGGTCTTAGATGAATGCGCGCAAAAGGAACTATGTCCATTGCCGCTACCATCAAACCTATTACTTCCATGCACTGCTCTATGGAAGGAAGAGGAACGGAATGAAGTGTTTGACAAGAGTTTAGAAGTTTTGTTTTTCTGGCCTCTGTCAGAAAAATCCTCATTTCTAAGGAGTCTATTATTGTTCCCAAGAAGGGAACCCTTGTCGACGGAGATAGAGAACTCTTTTCCACGTTCACTTTCCATCCGTGAGATCTGAGAAAGGCCAGGACTATGTCCGTGTGAGCCTTTGCTTGAGGAAGGGACGACGCTTGAATCAGAATGTCGTCCAAGTAAGGAACTACTGCAATGCCCCTTGGTCTTAGTACCGCTAGAAGGGACCCTAGTACCTTTGTGAAAATCCTTGGAGCAGTGGCTAATCCGAAAGGAAGCGCCACGAACTGGTAATGCTTGTCCAGGAATGCGAACCTTAGGAACCGATGATGTTCCTTGTGGATAGGAATATGTAGATACGCATCCTTTAAATCCACCGTGGTCATGAATTGACCTTCCTGGATGGAAGGAAGAATTGTTCGAATGGTTTCCATTTTGAACGATGGAACCTTGAGAAACTTGTTTAAGATCTTGAGATCTAAGATTGGTCTGAACGTTCCCTCTTTTTTGGGAACTATGAACAGATTGGAGTAGAACCCCATCCCTTGTTCTCCTAATGGAACAGGATGAATCACTCCCATTTTTAACAGGTCTTCTACACAATGTAAGAATGCCTGTCTCTTTATATGGTCTGAAGACAATTGAGACCTGTGGAACCTCCCCCTTGGGGGAAGCCCCTTGAATTCCAGAAGATAACCTTGGGAGACTATTTCTAGTGCCCAAGGATCCAGAACATCTCTTGCCCAAGCCTGAGCAAAGAGAGAGAGTCTGCCCCCCACCAGATCCGGTCCCGGATCGGGGGCCAACATTTCATGCTGTCTTGGTAGCAGTGGCAGGTTTCTTGGCCTGCTTTCCCTTGTTCCAGCCTTGCATTGGTCTCCAGGCTGGCTTGGCTTGAGAAGTATTACCCTCTTGCTTAGAGGACGTAGCACTTGGGGCTGGTCCGTTTCTACGAAAGGGACGAAAATTAGGTTTATTTTTGGCCTTGAAAGACCTATCCTGAGGAAGGGCGTGGCCCTTACCCCCAGTGATATCAGAGATAATCTCTTTCAAGTCAGGGCCAAACAGCGTTTTCCCCTTGAAAGGAATGTTAAGTAGTTTGTTCTTGGAAGACGCATCCGCTGACCAAGATTTCAACCAAAGCGCTCTGCGCGCCACAATAGCAAACCCAGAATTTTTCGCCGCTAACCTAGCCAATTGCAAAGTGGCGTCTAGGGTGAAAGAATTGGCCAATTTGAGAGCACAGATTCTGTCCATAATCTCCTCATAAGGAGGAGAATCACTATCGATCGCCTTTACTAGCTCATCGAACCAGAAACACGCGGCTGTAGTGACAGGGACAATGCATGAAATTGGTTGTAGAAGGTAACCTTGCTGAACAAACATCTTTTTAAGCAAACCTTCTAATTTTTTATCCATAGGATCTTTGAAAGCACAACTATCTTCTATGGGTATAGTGGTGCGTTTGTTTAAAGTAGAAACCGCTCCCTCGACCTTGGGGACTGTCTGCCATAAGTCCTTTCTGGGGTCGACCATAGGAAACAATTTTTTAAATATGGGGGGAGGGACGAAAGGTATACCGGGCCTTTCCCATTCTTTATTTACAATGTCCGCCACCCGCTTGGGTATAGGAAAAGCTTCTGGGAGCCCCGGGACCTCTAGGAACTTGTCCATTTTACATAGTTTCTCTGGGATGATCAAATTCTCACAATCATCCAGAGTGGATAATACCTCCTTAAGCAGAGCGCGGAGATGTTCCAACTTAAATTTAAATGTAATCACATCGGGTTCAGCTTGTTGAGAAATTTTCCCTGAATCTGAAATTTCTCCCTCAGACAAAACCTCCCTGGCCCCCTCAGACTGGTGTAGGGGCATTTCAGAACCATTATCATCAGCGTCCCCATGCTCTTCAGTATCTAAAACAGAGCAGTCGCGCTTGCGCTGATAAGTGGGTATTTTGGCTAAAATGTTTTTGATAGAATTATCCATTACAGCCGTTAATTGTTGCATAGTAAGGAGTATTGGCGCGCTAGATGTACTAGGGGCCTCCTGAGTGGGCAAGACTGGTGTAGACGAAGGAGGGAATGATGCAGTACCATGCTTACTCCCCTCACTTGAGGAATCATCTTGGGCAACATTTTCAGTGTCACATAAATCACATCTATTTAAATGAGAAGGAACCTTGGCTTCCCCACATTCAGAACACAGTCTATCTGGTAGTTCAGACATGTTAAACAGGCATAAACTTGATAACAAAGTACAAAAAACGTTTTAAAATAAAACCGTTACTGTCACTTTAAATTTTAAACTGAACACACTTTATTACTGCAATTGCGAAAAAGTATGAAGGAATTGTTCAAAATTCACCAAAATTTCACCACAGTGTCTTAAAGCCTTAAAAGTATTGCACACCAAATTTGGAAGCTTTAACCCTTAAAATAACAGAACCGGAGCCGTTTTTATCTTTAACCCCTTTACAGTCCCTGGTATCTGCTTTGCTGAGACCCAACCAAGCCCAAAGGGGAATAAGATACCAAATGACGCCTTCAGAAAGTCTTTTCTATGTATCAGAGCTCCTCACACATGCGACTGCATGTCATGCTTCTCAAAAACAAGTGCGCAATACCGGCGCGAAAATGAGGCTCTGCCTATGATTAGGGAAAGCCCCTAGAGAATAAGGTGTCTAAAACAGTGCCTGCCGATATTATTTTACAAAAATACCCAGATTAAATGATTCCTCAAGGCTAAATATGTGTATATATGAATCGATTTAGCCCAGAAAATGTCTACAGTCTTAATAAGCCCTTGTGAAGCCCTTATTTACTGTCTGAATAAAAATGGCTTACCGGATCCCATAGGGAAAATGACAGCTTCCAGCATTACATCGTCTTGTTAGAATGTGTCATACCTCAAGCAGCAAAAGACTGCTCACTGTTCCCCCAACTGAAGTTAATTCCTCTCAACAGTCCTGTGTGGAACAGCCATGGATTTTAGTAACGGTTGCTAAAATCATTTTCCTCTTACAAACAGAAATCTTCATCTCTTTTCTGTTTCAGAGTAAATAGTACATACCAGCACTATTTTAAAATAACAAACTCTTGATTGAATAAAAAAACTACAGTTAAACACTAAAAAACTCTAAGCCATCTCCGTGGAGATGTTGCCTGTACAACGGCAAAGAGAATGACTGGAGTAGGCGGAGCCTAGGAGGGATCATGTGACCAGCTTTGCTGGGCTCTTTGCCATTTCCTGTTGGGGAAGAGAATATCCCACAAGTAAGGATGACGCCGTGGACCGGACACACCTATGTTGGAGAAATAAATGCTTAATTACCTTAGGTAGTGGTTAATTTTGCAAATTTGGCTGAAATGTACTCAGCAACTAGATGTAGATCCTCATTTTATGAAAACGCTGTGAGAGGGTCCAATTTTGTAAAACCCCATGCTGCTAAATATTCAGTATATCAGTTTCAGGAATTAGTGCAAATGAATAAATGTCTATATGGTTTTTACTACCATTATCCTGGAACACAAATCTTTTAATTGCATGCTTTCCTTGGGTATAAATCTATAGACACAATGAAATAACAGATTATGCATCATCACCCTGGCATATGTAATACATAATTTATTAACAAGCAATATTATTTAACAGATTTCATTTAACAATGGATAGAACTGGCAAACATACTGTACATTATATGTCCAAAAGTACGTGGACAACCATACTAATTATTCAGGTGTATCAGCCACCCCCATCGCAAACAGTTACATAAAATCCAGCACATAGCCATGAAATCTCCATGGACAAATATTGGCAGTAGGCCAGTGCTGCCAAATGTGGAATAAGGTCGCTGCTTGCGGCCTTTGGCTCTTTTCAGACCCAGATTTATTTATTTTTGTGAACGTACAACACACTAAGATTTGATTTGCACAGATTTTACTCTGTTTCACTTTCACAAGAATAAATCCGGCTCCAAAAAGAGTAGAAGGCTGTGAGCGGCCACCTTCTTTTGCATTCAGTAGCTAACCAAGGTGACAAATCCACAGGCCTAATTGACAGTACAATTAGGAAGCATGGAACTTTCATATGATTCCACCTTTGCCATACAAAAATCAAAGAGTTCTGAAGTATTAGGGATTCGCTATAGCTATAGTGAATCATGTCCACCCTGCATTGCTAAATGCCGACAGCATACACATTTAACATTGCACAAGCATTTCACAAGAAATACTTGTGCAATGCCTCCCCATGCACATTCTCGGCCAATCAGCCACTAGCAGGGGGTGTCAATCATCCTGATCGTAAAAGGTTGCGGACAAGTTAAGGAGCAGTGGTCTTATGACTGCTGCTTCTTAACTTCAGTTTCCGGAGCGCCGGAAACTTTAGGCGGATTAAGCAGCATCCGTTGCTTATTAAATCCACCCCTTAGTGTGTAAAAATCACATATCATCTGTTGCATCAATCACTACAGAGTTCTAAACTGCCTCTAGAAGCTTCATGAAATGGTTTCCATAGCCTCACATCAACATGTACAATGCCTAATGTTAGCTGGAGTGGTGTAAAGCACACTGCCATTGTATCAGAGGACACGTGTTCTCTGGAGTGGTGAATCATGTTTTACTATCTAGCAGTCTGATGGAAGAATCTGGATGTGACAGATGGGAAAATAACTACCTGAACAAATAGTGTAAAGTTTGGTGGAGGAGGGATAATGGTCTTGGGATATTTTTCAGGATTTGGACTAGGCCCCTTAGTTCCAGTGAAGCGTCATCTTAATGCTACAGGATACAAAGACATTAAATGAAAATTAGGTGCTTCCAATTTTGTAGCAAAAGTTTGTGGAAGGCCCTTTCTTGTACCAGTAATGTCAATTGACAAACTTGGTGTGGAAGAATTTGTGTGGCCAGCACAGAGACCTGACCTCCATCTCACTGAAAACCTTCCAAGCCAGACTTTACTATTGCTGTTTTGGCTGAATTGCCTCAAATTCTTACAAACACACCCCAGAAGAATAGTGGCTGTTATAGTGAAAATTGGGAGCTATTCCATATTAATGCCCATGGTCTTGGAATGGGAAGTCCAAAAAAGCTAATATAGGTGCGATAGTCAGGTGTCCACATACTTTTGGCTATATAGTGTATTTATAGGTATGCATATACTACAAAGTATAAGTGCACATCATTTTATAGAGTAAACACTTTTTATTCGAAATGTGGAAGTTAACAGATAAAGCAAGGTTCAAATATATAAAAGTTTGACTTTAACCAAATTGACACTGGCAGAAAAATTATGTTCTTTTTAAAGGAATATTGTTGTCCATTCAACCAGTTAGAACAACTCTATGAACACATTTTCATGTTTTCAAAGTGATACCAAACTATAAAGAAAGTTTTCAATGTTTTCTAATTACTTTACATTGTGTGAACCCATCAAATACTATTAAACTCAGAGTATTCACCAACAGTAAAAAACATTTGTCCAATTATTTTTGGACTCATCTAATTTATTAGCCTAAACCTTTTGGAACCCAATTCTGACATTTCTTTTTACAAATATTCTAGCTTTTTGCCATTTTTTTTTTTGCTCTCAAAGTTTTTGATTTTGAGATCTTGTAGCAGTCTCTAAAAAACAGGACATTTGCCATAGCCGAAGAGGCTGCAAATGAGAAGGCATATGCTAAGGGATGGACTGTGCAAATGTAATCTAGTTGATCACCCTTGTAACTGGCTGATCACATGGATGGAATCCTGTACCGGTTTGTTGAACTTCCTTTAATGGACTGAGATAATCCAAAGTGTGACATGGAGAAGAAACACCACTTAGCATATCACATTCAATGATAAGTTGATTTGATAGTGTTCTATGACAATCTCTGATAAACCTGAATTATACATTGTACACTATGGGGCATATATATCAACCTCCGTATGGAGCTTGAGGCCCCTTGTTTCCAGTGAGCCTTCAGACTCAGTCCGCCTGTCCTGCTCTGAGACGGTGGACAGAAATCAACCCGATCGATTACGATCGGGTTGATTGACACCCTCTGTCGCGAATCTGCAGGGGGCGGCATTGCATTGCGTATGCTGTCAGCATTTATCGATGTGCAGCGGACATGATCCGCTATATCAGATCATGTCCGCTGCACACCATAGTAAATAGGCCCCTATGGCATGATTTTGGTCCTCCTAAAATATGTATTAAAAATGTCTTCCTAAAAGTAAAGTGACATGTCCAGAACCCTTTTGCTCTAAAGTAATTGACAGCACAGGACATTAATAAACACTGCAATGCTGTTTTAGATGCCAAGCTGAACAAGTGGAATTAATTACTCTAAGAGATTTAATTATAGCTAAAAATTAGCTTGCATTACCAGCCATACCATACACACAAGGTTAACATAGTACATATCTCATAACATTTAGGAGTAAGATTGCAAACTTATCTGATCGCTCTGAAAACCTATAGCCTCTTTCTAGAAAAGGTGACCAGAAAATGATCTATTTGATTGGTTTTAAGTCCACACTTGAAATTCATCATTTCAGCGTTATAAAGATGCTTTTATTGTGAACGGCCATGGGTATTCTTTGTTTGGTGTTGTGGATATAAAAAAGTGTGACTGTAGATCATTTTCTCCCCTGGAGTTGTGAATACTTGGTTAGTTCTACATGCAATATTAAACCTTAAATGGGGCAACTAACTGGAAAATCAGCCCAGGAAATCCCCCTAGACAAATATTAGAGGGAAAATATATATACTCTTCTGAGATAAACAGAGGAGATAATCTGTAAATAAATAAATAGTTGCTTTTAACAAATTACGTTTTTTTAAGTATATAAAAGGAAATTAGAGAGGATTGCAAAATGAATAAATATAAATAGAAGGAAGAGGGGACAATTTATCACAGCCCGAATGGGGCCGTATACCCCTGTTTCAGCGAGAGCCTTCAGGCTTGCTGGAAAGAGGAGTTAAGAAACAGTGGTCTTAAGACCGCTGCCCCTTAACTCGTACTCCTCCTCTGAGGCGCGGTGGACATCAATCCGCCCGATCTCATACGATCGGGTTAATTGACACCCTCTGCTAGCGGCCTAATGGCCGCAAATCTGCAGGAAGTGGCATTGCACAAGCAGTTTACCAGAAACATCAGTAGGTTATCATTATTACATACTTAACAAGCTTTAAGCCATTTATAACACATCTATTGAAAAAGGACAAATAAACATGATTTTGTTCTGGCAAGCACAGAGTTAAAAAGCCATCAAAATCAGCATTTTTCCTTTAGCGACTGTAATTCTGTTTAAAATGACCTTCAAGATGCAAGTGATTGGAATTAATATTGCATGGTCTCCCTAGGTCGCAGTGAATATAATTAGTTGTGTGAGATTCAGATGCTGAGAGGGAATAAAATTAGTTGAGCAGGGATGAGTTGGGGGAATCGCAGCTGGAGAATACATCGGAACACTTAAGGATTAATGAAAAGCACCGAAACAAAGAAGGTGCAGTAATGTGGCGACAGACTAGGTGTGAAATAACTGCCACATCTAATCTAGGAAGACTAAACCGTGGGAGCTTCACATCCAACATTTTTAAAAGGGAAATTCAACTTAGTACTAAATTCCTGATGAACTGTTTAACGGAAAATCAAACAACATTGTATTATATATTAAATTATTTATTTTGACTGCTTTTGTTGTAAAATATCTTTAAACATTGTGTTAGTTCCACCACACCCAGAGAGGCTGGAGTTCCTTCATTATGCTTAAAGGGATACTGAACCCAATTTTTTTGTTTCATGATTCTGATACAGCATGCAATTTTAAGCAACTGTCTAATTTACTCCTATTATCAATTTGTATTCGTTCTTTTGGTATCTTTATTTAGAAAAGGCAGGAATGTAAGCTTTTGAGCCAGCCAATCTTTGGTTCAGCACCTGGGTACAGCTTGCTGATTGGTGGCTGAATGTATTCACGAATCAGCAAGTGTTATCCATGGTGCTGAACCAAAAATGGGCCGGCTTGTAAGCTTACATTATGGCTTTTTTAAATAAAGATACCAAGAGAACGAAAAATTAAAAAAAATAGGAGTAAATTAGAAAGTTGCTTAAAATTGCCTGCCCTGCAGAATCAGAATACGCGTTTCTGAGAGTCAACAGCTTGCGTGACAGTTGGCTTACAGGACATTGGACAACCGCTTCAACCACAGCTTAACTCTGATCGAAGTCAGCAAGTCTCAGTTTCAACTGTAAAGAGAAGACTTCGAGCTGCAGGTTTGACAGGTAAAGTGGCAGTAACAAAGCCATGGCTAAGATGGCAAAATAAGAAAAAGTGGCTTGCCTGGGCCATGACGCACAGCCAGTGGACTACTGAAGACTGGAAGAAGGTCTTATGGACCGATGAATCAAGATTTGAGATCTTCCGTTCATCACGCAGGGTTTTTGTACGCCGTTGAGTGGGCGAAAATATGGTTCCTCAGTGTTACACCAACTGTCAAACATGGAGGGGGACGCCTGATCAAGCAGATTTATCTTTGTGAAGGAGGAATTGCCACATACAAGGTTATCCTGGAGGAAAACTTGCTTCCTTCTGCTCTGACAATGTTCCCCAACTCTGAGCATTGTTTTTTCCAGCAGGACGACATTTACAAAAAATAACCAAATATATATGGAAGTCTATAGAGAGAGGGATTTAGCACAGTCCTGATATCGGAAGTCTTTTTCGCTCACGCACTAAGGCCTAGATTTGGAGTTTGGTGGTAGCCGTGAAAACCAGTGTTAGAGGCTCCTAACGCTGGGTTTAGGCTACCGCCGGTATTTGGAGTCAGTCAAAAAAGGGTCTAACGCTCACTTTTCAGCCGCGATCCCCTTACGTCAATTGCGTATCCTATCTTTTCAATGGGATCTTTCTAACTCCGGTATTTAGAGTTGTGTCTGAAGTGAGCGTTAGAAATCTAACGACAAAACTCCAGCCACAGAAAAAAGTCAGTAGTTAAGAGCTTTCTGGGCTAACGCCGGTTTATAAAGCTCTTAACTACTGTGCTCTAAAGTACACTAACACCCATAAACTACCTATGTACCCCTAAACTGTACCCCTAAACCGAGGTCCCCCCACATCGCCGCCACTCGATTACATTTTTTTAACCCCTAATCTGCCGACCGCCACCTACGTTATACTTATGTACCCCTAATCTGCTGCCCCTAACACCGCCGACCCCTGTATTATATTTATTAACCCCCTAACCTGCCCCCCACAACGTCGCCGCCAGCTACCTACAATAATTAACCCCTAATCTGCCGACCGCAAAGCGCCGCCACCTACATTATAGCTATGTACCCCTAATCTGCTTCCCCCTAACACCGCCGACCCCTATATTATATTTATTAACCCCTAACCTGCCCCCCACAACGTCGCCGCCAGCTACCTACAATAATTAACCCCTAATCTGCCGACCGCAAAGCGCCGCCACCTACATTATAGCTATGTACCCCTAATCTGCTGCCCCTAACACCGCCGACCCCTATATTATATTTATTAACCCCTAATCTGCCGCCCTCAACGTCGCCTCCACCTGCCTACACTTATTAACCCCTAATCTGCTGACCGGACCGCACCGCTATTATAATAAAGTTATTAACCCCTAATCCGCCTCACTAACCCTATAATAAATAGTATTAACCCCTAATCTGCCCTCCCTAACATCGCCGACACCTAACTTCAAACATTAACCCCTAATCTGCTGACCGGAGCTCAAAGCTATTCTAATAAATGCATTAACCCCTAAAGCTAAGTCTAACCCTAACACTAACACCCCCCTAACTTAAATATAATTTAAATCTAACGAAATAAATTAACTCTTATTAAATAAATTATTCCTATTTAAAGCTAAATACTTACCTGTAAAATAAACCCTAATATAGCTACAATATAAATTATTATTATATTATAGCTATTTCAGGATTTATATTTATTTTACAGGTAACTTTGTATTTATTTTAACCAGGTACAGTAGCTATTAAATAGTTAAGAACTATTTAATAGCTACCTAGTTAAAATAATTACAAAATTACCTGTAAAATAAATCCTAACCTAAGTTACAATTAAACCTAACACTACACTATCAATAAATTAAATAAAATACCTACAATTACCTACAATTAAACCTAACACTACACTATCAATAAATTAAATAAAAACAGAATTTATGTTTACCTGATAAATTACTTTCTCCAACGGTGTGTCCGGTCCACGGCGTCATCCTTACTTGTGGGATATTCTCTTCCCCAACAGGAAATGGCAAAGAGCCCAGCAAAGCTGGTCACATGAACCCTCCTAGGCTCCGCCTACCCCAGTCATTCGACCGACGTTAAGGAGGAATATTTGCATAGGAGAAACCATATGTTACCGTGGTGACTGTAGTTAAAGAAAATAAATTATCAGACCTGATTAAAAAAACCAGGGCGGGCCGTGGACCGGACACACCGTTGGAGAAAGTAATTTATCAGGTAAACATAAATTCTGTTTTCTCCAACATAGGTGTGTCCGGTCCACGGCGTCATCCTTACTTGTGGGAACCAATACCAAAGCTTTAGGACACGGATGAAGGGAGGGAGCAAATCAGGTCACCTAAATGGAAGGCACCACGGCTTGCAAAACCTTTCTCCCAAAAATAGCCTCAGAAGAAGCAAAAGTATCAAATTTGTAAAATTTAGAAAAAGTGTGCAGTGAAGACCAAGTCGCTGCCTTACATATCTGATCAACAGAAGCCTCGTTCTTGAAGGCCCATGTGGAAGCCACAGCCCTAGTGGAGTGAGCTGTGATTCTTTCAGGAGGCTGCCGTCCGGCAGTCTCATAAGCCAATCGGATAATGCTTTTAATCCAGAAGGAGAGAGAGGTAGAAGTTGCTTTTTGACCTCTCCGTTTACCAGAATAAACAACAAACAAAGACAAAGTTTGTCTGAAATCCTTAGTAGCTGCTAAGTAAAATTTGAGAGCACGAACTACATCCAAGTTGTGCAACAAACGTTCCTTCTTTGAAACTGGATTAGGACACAAAGAAGGCACAACTATCTCCTGGTTAATGTTTTTGTTAGAAACAACTTTTGGAAGAAAACCAGGTTTAGTACGCAAAACCACCTTATCTGCATGGAACTCCAGATAAGGAGAAGAACACTGCAGAGCAGATAATTCTGAAACTCTTCTAGCAGAAGAAATTGCAACCAAAAACAAAACTTTCCAAGATAATAACTTAATATCAACGGAATGTAAGGGTTCAAACGGAACCCCCTGAAGAACTGAAAGAACTAGGTTGAGACTCCAAGGAGGAGTCAAAATTTTGTAAACAGGCTTGATTCTAACCAGAGCCTGAACAAAGGCTAGAACATCTGGCACAGCTGCCAGCTTTTTGTGAAGTAACACAGACAAGGCAGAAATCTGTCCCATCAAGAAACTTGCAGATAATCCTTTTTCCAATCCTTCTCGAAGGAAGGATAGACTCTTAGGAATCTTAACCTTGTCCCAAGGGAATCCTGCAGATTCACACCAACAGATATACCAAATTATGTGGTAATTTTTCTGGTTACAGGCTTTCAGGCCTGAACAAGAGTATTAATAACAGAATCTGAGAACCCTCGCTTTGATAAGATCAAGCGTTCAATCTCCAAGCAGTCAGCTGGAGTGGGTCGAACGGACCTAGAACAAGAAGGTCTCGTCTCAAAGGTAGCTTCCATGGTGGAGCCGATGACATATTCACCAGATCTGCATACCAAGTCCTGCGTGGCCACGCAGGAGCTATCAAAATCACTGACGCCCTCTCCTGATTGATCCTGGCTACCAGCCTGGGGATGAGAGGAAACGGCGGGAACACATAAGCTAGTTTGAAGGTCCAAGGTGCTACTAGTGCATCCACTAGAGCCGCCTTGGGATCCCTGGATCTGTACCCGTAGTAAGGAACTCTGAAGTTCTGACGAGAGGCCATCAGATCCATGTCTGGAATGCCCCACGGTTGAGTGACTTGGGCAAAAATTTCCGGATGGAGTTCCCACTCCCCCGGATGCAATGTCTGACGACTCAGAAAATCCGCTTCCCAATTTTCCACTCCTGGGATGTGGATAGCAGACAGGTGGCAGGAGTGAGACTCCGCCCATAGAATGATTTTGGTCACTTCTTCCATCGCTAGGGAACTCCTTGTTCCCCCCTGATGGTTGATGTATGAACTTGGCCCTCGCTAGCTGAGGCCAAGCTTTGAGAGCATTGAATATCGCTCTCAGTTCCAGAATATTTATCGGTAGAAGAGATTCTACCCGAGACCAAAGACCCTGAGCTTTCAGGGATCCCCAGACCGCGCCCCAGCCCATCAGACTGGCGTCGGTCGTGACAATGACCCACTCTGGTCTGCGGAAGGTCATCCCTTGTGACAGGTTGTCCAGGGACAGCCACCAACGGAATGAGTCTCTGGTCCTCTGATTTACTTGTATCTTCGGAGACAAGTCTGAATAGTCCCCATTCCACTGACTGAGCATGAACAGTTGTAATGGTCTTAGATGAATGCGCACAAAAGGAACTATGTCCATTGCCGCTACCATCAAACCTATCACTTCCATGCACTGAGCTATGGAAGGAAGAGGAACGGAATGAAGTATCCGACAAGAGTCTAGAAGTTTTGTTTTTCTGGCTTCTGTCAGAAAAATCCTCATTTCTAAGGAGTCTATTATAGTTCCCAAGAAGGGAACCCTCGTTGACGGAGATAGAGAACTCTTTTCCACGTTCACTTTCCATCCGTGAGATCTGAGAAAGGCCAGGACAATGTCCGTGTGAGCCTTTACTTGAGGAAGGGACGACGCTCGATCAGAATGTCGTCCAAGTAAGGTACTACAGCAATGCCCCTTGGTCTTAGCACCGCCAGAAGGGACCCTAGTACCTATGAGAAAATCCTAGGAGCAGTGGCTAATCCGAAAGAAAACGCCACGAACTGGAAATGCTTGTCCAGGAATGCAAACCTTAGGAACCGATGATGTTCCTTGTGGATAGGAATATGTAGATACGCATCCTTGAAATCCACCTTGGTCATGAATTGACCTTCCTGGATGGAAGGAAGAAGTGTTCGAATGGTTTCCATCTTGAACGATGGAACCTTGAGAAACTTGTTCAAGATCTTGAGATCTAAGATTGGTCTGAACGTTCCCTCTTTTTTGGGAACTATGAACAGATTGGAGTAGAACCCCATCCCTTGTTCTCCTAATGGAACAGGATGAATCACTCCCATTTTTAGCAGGTCTTCTACCCAATGTAAGAATGCCTGTCTTCTTATGTGGTCTGAAGACAACTGAGACCTGTGGAACCTCCCCCTTGGAGGAAGCCCCTTGAACTCCAGAGAATAACCTTGGGAGACTATTTCTAGCGCCCAAGGATCCAGAACATCTCTTGCCCCAGCCTGAGCGAAGAGAGAGAGTCTGCCCCCCACCAGATCCGGTCCCGGATCGGGGGCCCGCATTTCATGCTGTCTTGGTAGCAGTGGCAGGTTTCCTGGCCTGCTTTCCTTTGTTCCAGCCTTGCATAGGTCTCCAGGCTGGATTGGCTTGAGAAGTATTACCTTCCTGCTTAGAGGACGTAGCCCTTGGGGCTGATCCGTTTCTGCGAAAGGGACGAAACTTAGGTTTATTTTTGGTCTTGAAAAGACCTATCCTGAGGAAGGGCGTGGCCCTTGCCCCCAGTGATATCAGAGATAATCTCTTTCAAGTCAGGGCCAAAGAGTGTTTTCCCCTTGAAAGGAATGTCAAGCAATTTGTTCTTGGAAGACGCATCCGCTGCCCAAGATTTTAACCAAAGCGCTCTGCGCCACAATAGCAAACCCAGAATTTTTTCGCCGCTAACCTAGCCAATTGCAAGGTGGCGTCTAGGGTGAAAGAATTAGCCAATTTAAGAGCACGAATTCTGTCCATAATCTCCTCATAAGAAGAAGAATTACTAATAATCGCCTTTCCTAGCTCATCAAACTAGAAACACGCGGCTGCAGTGACAGGGACAATGCATGCAATTGGTTGTAGAAGGGAACCTTGCTGAACAAACATCTTTAGCAGACCTTCTAATTTTTTATCCATAGGATCTTGGAAAGCACAACTATCTTCTATGGGTATAGTGGCGCGCTTGTGTAGAGTAGAAACCGCCCCCTCGACCTTGGGGACTGTCTGCCATCAGTCCTTTCTGGGGTCGACTATAGGAAAACAATTTTATAAATATGGGGGGAGGTACTAAAGGTATACCGGGCCTGTCCCATTCTTTACTAACAATGTACGCCACCCGCTTGGATATAGGAAAAGCTTCGGGGGGCCCCGGGGCCTCTAAGAACTTTTCCATTTTACATAGTGGTTCTGGAATGACCAGATAATCACAATCATCCAAATTGGATAACACCTCCTTAAGCAGAGCGCGGAGATGTTCCAACTTAAATTTAAAATTAATCACATCAGGTTCAGCTTGTTGAGAAATGTTTCCTGAATCTGAAATTTCTCCCTCAGACAAAACCTCCCTGGCCCCCTCAGACTGGTGTAGGGGCCCTTCAGAAACCATATCATCAGCGTTCTCATGCTCTACAGAATTTTCTAAAACAGAGCAGTCGCGCTTTCGCTGATAAGTGGGCATATTGGCTAAAATGTTTTTGATAGAATTATCCATTACAGCCGTTAAATGTTGCATAGTAAGGAGTATTGGCGCACTAGATGTACTAGGGGCCTCCTGTATGGGCAAGACTGGTGTAGACGAAGTAGGGGATGATGCAGTACCATGCTTACTCCCCTCACTTGAGGAATCATCTTGGGCATCATTTTTACTAAATTTTTTTATGACATAAAATACATATAGTTAAATGAGAAGGAACCTTGGTTTCCCCACAGTCAGAACACAATCTATCTGGTAGTTCAGACATGTTAAACAGGCATAAACTTGATAACAAAGCACAAAAAACGTTTTAAAATAAAACCGTTACTGTCACTTTAAATTTTAAACTAAACACACTTTATTACTGCAATTGCGAAAAAGTATGAAGGAATTGTTCAAAATTCACCAAAATTTCACCACAGTGTCTTAAAGCCTTAAAAGTATTGCACACCAAATTTGGAAGCTTTAACCCTTAAAATAACGGAACCGGAGCCGTTTTTATATTTAACCCCTTTACAGTCCCTGGAATCTGCTTTGCTGAGACCCAACCAAGCCCAAAGGGGAATACGATACCAAATGATGCCTTCAGAAAGATTTTTCTATGTATCAGAGCTCCACACACATGCAGCTGCATGCCATGCTGTCCTCAAAAACAAGTGCGCCATACCGGCGCGAAAATGAGGCTCTGACTATGATTAGGGAAAGCCCCTAAAGAATAAGGTGTCAAAAACAGTGCCTGCCGATATAATCATATCAAAATACCCAGAATAAATGATTCCTCAAGGCTAAATATGTGTTAATAATGAATCGATTTAGCCCAGAAAA
Organism: Bombina bombina; assembly: GCF_027579735.1. Classification (NCBI taxonomy): domain Eukaryota; kingdom Metazoa; phylum Chordata; class Amphibia; order Anura; family Bombinatoridae; genus Bombina; species Bombina bombina. The sequence continues at coordinate 138,612,162 of NC_069499.1, read as the reverse complement.
AGTCTACAGTCTTAATAAGCCCTTGTGAAGCCCTTATTTACTATCTTAATAAAAATGGCTTACCGGATCCCATAGGGAAAATGACAGCTTCCAGCATTACATCGTCTTGTTAGAATGTGTCATACCTCAAGCAGTAAGAGACTGCACACTGTTCCCCCAACTGAAGTTAATTGCTCTCAACAGTCCTGTGTGGAACAGCCATGGATTTTAGTTACGGTGCTAAAATCATTTTCCTCATACAAACAGAAATCTTCATCTCTTTTCTGTTTCTGAGTAAATAGTACATACCAGCACTATTTTAAAATAACAAACTCTTGATTGAATAATAAAAACTACAGTTAAACACTAAAAAACTCTAAGCCATCTCCGTGGAGATGTTGCCTGTACAACGGCAAAGAGAATGACTGGGGTAGGCGGAGCCTAGGAGGGTTCATGTGACCAGCTTTGCTGGGCTCTTTGCCATTTCCTGTTGGGGAAGAGAATATCCCACAAGTAAGGATGACGCCGTGGACCGGACACACCTATGTTGGAGAAATACCTACAATTACATACAATTAAACCTAACACTACCCTATCAATAAATAAATTAAATACAATTCCTACAAATAACTACAATGAAATAAACTAACTAAAGTACAAAAAAATAAAAAAGAACTAAGTTACAAAAAATAAAAAAATATTTACAAACATAAGAAAAATATTACAACAATTTTAAACTAATTACACCTACTCTAAGCCCCCTAATAAAATAACAAAGCCCCCCAAAATAAAAAATGCCCTACCCTATTCTAAATTACTAAAGTTCAAAGCTCTTTTACCTTACCAGCCCTGAACAGGGCCCTTTGCGGGGCATGCCCCAAGAAGTTCAGCTCTTTTGCCTGTAAAAAAAAACATACAATACCCCCCCCCCAACATTACAACCCACCACCCACATACCCCTAATCTAACCCAAACCCCCCTTAAATAAACCTAACACTAAGCCCCTGAAGATCTTCCTACCTTATCTTCACCATACCAGGTTCACCGATCGATCCAGAAGAGCTCCTCCGATGTCCTGATCCAAGCCCAAGCGGGGGGATGAAGAGGTCCATGATCCGGCTGAAGTCTTCATCCAAGCGGGAGCTGAAGAGGTCCTCCATCCGGTAGAAGTCTTCATCCAAGCGGGGCAGAAGAGGTCTTCCATCCGATTGAAGTCTTCATCCAAGAGGCATCTTCTATCGTCATCCATCCGGAGCGGAGCGGCAGCATCCTGAAGACCTCCGACGCGGAACATCCATCCTGGCCGACGACTGAACGACGAATGACGGTTCCTTTAAATGACGTCATCCAAGATGGCGTCCCTCGAATTCCGATTGGCTGATAGGATTCTATCAGCCAATCGGAATTAAGGTAGGAATATTCTGATTGGCTGATGGAATCAGCCAATCAGATTGAGCTTGCATTCTATTGGCTGTTCCGATCAGCCAATAGAATGCAAGCTCAATCTGATTGGCTGATTGGATCAGCCAATCGGATTGAACTTGATTCTGATTGGCTGATTCCATCAGCCAATCAGAATATTCCTACCTTAATTCCAATTGGCTGATAGAATCCTATCAGCCAATCGGAATTCGAGGGACGCCATCTTGGATGACGAAATTTAAAGGAACCGTCATTCGGCTAGTAGGCGTCGGGAGAAGAGGATGTTCCGCGTCGGATAAAAGATGATGGCTCCCGAAGAAAGAAGATTGAAGATGCCGTTGATAGAAGACTTCATCCGGATCATGGACCTCTTCAGCTCCCGCTTGGATGAAGACTTCAGCCGGATCATGGACCTCTTCAGCCCCCCGCTTGGGCTTGGATCAGGACATCGGAGGAGCTCTTCTGGATCGATCGGTGAACCTGGTATGGTGAAGATAAGGTAGGAAGATCTTCAGGGGCTTAGTGTTAGGTTTATTTAAGGGGGGTTTGGGTTAGATTAGGGGTATGTGGGTGGTGGGTTGTAATGTTGGGGGGGGTATTGTATGTTTTTTTTTACAGGCAAAAGAGCTGAACTTCTTGGGGCATGCCCCGCAAAGGGCCCTGTTCAGGGCTGGTAAGGTAAAAGAGCTTTGAACTTTAGTAATTTAGAATAGGGTAGGGCATTTTTTATTTTGGGGGGCTTTGTTATTTTATTAGGGGGCTTAGAGTAGGTGTAATTAGTTTAAAATTGTTGTAATATTTTTCTTATGTTTGTAAATATTTTTTTATTTTTTGTAACTTAGTTCTTTTTTATTTTTTGTACTTTAGCTAGTTTATTTAATTGTATTTATTTGTAGCAATTGTATTTAATTAATTGATAGTGTAGTGTAAGGTTAATTGTAGGTAGTTTATTTAATTAATTTATTGATAGTGTAGTGTTAGGTTTAATTGTAACTTAGGTTAGGATTTATTTTACAGGTAAATTTGTAATTATTTTAACTATTTTAGCTATTAAATAGTTATTAACTATTTAATAGCTACTGTACCTGGTTAAAATAAATACAAAGTTACCTGTAAAATAAATATTAATCCTAAAATAGCTATAATATAATTCTAATTTATATTGTAGCTATATTAGGGTTTATTTTACAGGTAAGTATTTAGCTTTAAATAGGAATAATTTATTTAATAAGAGTTAATTAATTTCGTTAGATTAAAATTAAATTTAACTTAGGGGGGTGTTAGTGTTAGACTTAGCTTTAGGGGTTAATACATTTATTAGAATAGCGGTGAGCTCCAGTCGGCAGATTAGGGGTTAATAATTGAAGTTAGGTGTCGGCGATGTTAGGGAGGGCAGATTAGGGGTTAATACTATTTATTATAGGGTTAGTGAGGCGGATTAGGGGTTAATAACTTTATAATAATAGCGGTGCGGTCCGGTCGGCAGATTAGGGGTTAATAAGTGTAGGCAGGTGGAGGCGACGTTGTGGGGGGCAGATTAGGGGTTAATAAATATAATATAGGGGTCGGCGGTGTTAGGGGCAGCAGATTAGGGGTACATAGGGATAATGTAAGTAGCGGCGGTTTACGGAGCGGCAGATTAGGGGTTAAAAATAATATACAGGGGTCAGCGATAGCGGGGGCGGAAGAATAGGGGTTAATAAGTGTAAGGTTAGGGGTGTTTAGACTCGGGGTACATGTTAGGGTGTTAGGTGCAGACGTAGGAAGTGTTTCCCCATAGGAAACAATGGGGCTGCGTTAGGAGCTGAACGCGGCTTTTTTGCAGGTGTTAGGTTTTTTTTTTCAGCTCAAACAGCCCCATTGTTTCCGATGGGGGAATCGTGCACGAGCACGTTTTTGAAGCTGGCCGCGTCCGTAAGCAACTCTGGTATCGAGAGTTGCAGTGGCGTTAAATATGCTCTACGCTCCTTTTTTGGAGCCTAACGCAGCCATTCTGTGGACTCTCAATACCAGAGTTATTTTAAAGGTGCGGCCAGAAAAAAGCCAGCGTTAGCTACGCGGGTCGTTACCGACAAAACTCTAAATCTAGCCGTAACTTTTTACTTTCAACTTGTAATACAAGAGCTAATGCTGTCACCCACATTTTTTACTTTGAGCTCAGGTAGAACATGCGATTGAAATAAAAATATATATTTTTTTTAGTTTTCAGTTTTTTCACAGGAAATTCTAATGTATTAGAATAGGGTCCTATAAGACTTCATCCACACATAAAAGAAGAAAGGTATTTTATTTCATGCCAAGAGATAAAATACATATGTTGGATATATTTTCTGCTGTATTAACAAGCATAAGTGCAACTGAAAAAGAAAAGCAAACCTCCTATGAATAAAATGTTACCCTAAAATAGAAACAAAAAACACAGAAAGAAATAGAAAGCGATAGATAGATAGATAGATAGATAGATAGATAGATAGATAGATAGATAGATAGTTAATTAGATATATAAAACATTATTCATACAAAAAGCCATACATGTGCAAAAAGAAAATGCTCTAAGATGTTGAAACATTTTATTATTGCACTGTTGCCTGTAAAGTGGTTGTTAAACACATTTAAAGTCAGTTTCAAAGCAAAACTGCAACTACTGGGAGCTAGCTGATCACATTTGTTGAGCCAGTGACAAGAGGCATATGTGTGTTGCCACAAATCATATTTGTGTAGATCCCAGCAGTGCATTGCTGCACCTGAGTCTTTTTAGGTATGCTCAACAATGAACACCAAAGGAACAAAGTAAATTTCACAATAGTAGTAAATTGAAAACATTTGCATCCCCTATCTGAACCATGAACGTTTAGTTGTGTTTGTTTATGACAAATTTCCGTTTAACAAAGACTTTTTGTTTTAACAAAAAGTTCTTGAAATTCTAAGTGAACCAAGTGGACTATCCAGCAGACACAGGTAGAATAAGAACTTCAGGTACTCATAGTTACAGGATTGCCAAGTTTGCTGTTAGCAATTATTAAACCCAATGACCTCTCAGTCCCTCTGATGAGCACCAAGGTAACAGGCTGAACCACAGAACTGCTTTTCACTGGAAATTCAGAGACTGTGAGTATTTTACATGGCAGCACCAAACTCTCATATTAAAATGTGTGTGTGTGTGTGTGTATATATATATATATATATATATATATATAGATAGATATATATACATATATATATATATATATATATATATACACACACACACACATATATATATATACAGTACTGTGAAAAAGCTATAGGCAGGTGTGAAAAAATGCTGTAAAGTAAGAATGCTTTCAATAATAGAAATGTTAATAGTTTATTTTTATTAATTAACAAAATGCAAAGTGAGTGAACTGAAGAAACATCTTAATCAAATCAATTTCAATAATATATATCTGTCTGCCTGCATGTCTGTCTATCTATCTATCTATATAAAATTTTAAGACATCATAGTAAGAATCTAAATGTCAGATTTATGGGCAAGTTAGATTTTTTTCCAGCTTTCTATTGTTGTGATGGAGTTAAGACACATTCTTTTAAAGACATGACAGAAAATGTGAAACCTGTTTCATGTCCTCAAATGTTTACTATTCAGTGACATAACACTCTCATTGCCAAACTGGTCCCCTGGGTTCCTCTCAGCAGTACGACAGATTGTTATCTCCATGAGATGAGGTATCGTACATGTGAGTGCATCAAAACCTGTATCCTCTGCAGCATCACTTATTGGCGTGCAGCTGTTGTTTGATACCTATACAAAGTAATAACTGGAGTATTATTTATTCCTCATTACTTTGTTGGAGTATCCTGCAGTGCTATCTGTAAAATGTATTGAGATAGTAATAAAGCGATGGCAGCACAAAGAATAACTTGCAGGCGAAAAAACTAAATACGTGAATGGGCTATAACAATCTGGTGAAGATGAAAAACACATTGGACTAGATTAATCATTTGAGCCTGCAACTGATATTTATGAAGTAGCGGATTAAGTTGGCAGATGAAAATCACCCCAAATACATTCAACCAGGGTCACTGACAAATCCTGCTCTCACGCAATTGGTTGTGCAAGGGTAGGGGGTGCGGCATTGCATAGGCATTCAATTGTGCAATGGTAAATATGGGGAACAAATGTGCCCCGCAATGAGATGCAGATAGGTTCACAACATATGAACCCTGTCCGTCTGCAAATTGTGTTACAAGGAATTTCAGGGTTAAAGAGACAGTAAACAACCTTTAGATTTCTACAAAATGTTTAGTCATACATAAAGAAATAACTTTGCAATATAACATTCATAATTTATTTTTCTCCATTTTATGTAATTTAGCTCTGAAAATTAAGCAATTTTTAATTCCTAGAGCTTAAAGGGACACTGAACCCAATTTTTTTCCTTTTGTGATTCAGAAAGAGCATGCAATGTTCAATAAACAAGTGCTGTCCAATGTACTGAACCAAAAAATAAAGTGCAAATAAAGACCTAGATTTAGAGTTGGGTGGTAGCCGTGAAAACCAGCGTTAGAGGCTCCTAACGCTGGTTTTGGGCTACCGCCGGTATTTGGAGTCAGTCAGGAAAGGGTCTAACGCTCACTTTCCAGCCGCGACTTTTCCATACCGCAGATCCCCTTACGTCATTTGCGTATACTATCTTTTCAATGGGATCTTTCTAACGCCGGTATTTAGAGTCTTGGCTGAAGTGAGCGTTAGAAATCTAACGACAAAACTCCAGCCGCAGAAACAAGTCAGTAGTTAAGAGCTTTCTGGGCTAACGCCGGTTTATAAAGCTCTTAACTACTGTGCTCTAAAGTACACTAACACCCATAAACTACCTATGTACCCCTAAACCGAGGTCCCCCCACATCGCCGCCACTATATTTAAATTTTTTAACCCCTAATCTTCCGCTCCGTACACTGCTGCCCCTAACACCGCCGACCCCTATATTATATTTATTAACCCCTAATCTGCCGCCCCCGCTATCGCTGACCCCTGCATATTATTATTAACCCCTAATCTGCCGCTCCGTACACCACCGCCACCTACATTATAGCTATGTACCCCTAATCTGCTGCCAATAGAATGCGAGCTCAATCTGATTGGCTGATTGGATCAGCCAATCGGATTGAACTTGATTCTGATTGGCTGATTCCATCAGCCAATCAGAATTTTCCTACCTTAATTCCGATTGGCTGATAGAATCCTATCAGCCAATCGGAATTCGAGGGACGCCATCTTGGATGACGTCCCTTAAAGGAACCGTCATTCTTCAGTTGGACGTCGGAGGAAGAAGATTGGTCCGCGCTGGAGGTCTTCACGATGAAGCCGTTCCTCATCGGATGAAGATAGAAGATGCCGCTTGGATCAAGATGGTTGCCGGTCTGGATCGCCTCTTCTTCCCGGATAGGATGAAGACTTTGGAGCCTCTTCTGGACCTCTTCAGCCGCAGGATTATGGATCGCCAGCCCCCGCTTGGGTTGGATGAAGATTTTGGAGCCAGGACCGATCGGTGATACCCGGCGAGGTGAAGATAAGGTAGGAAGATCTTCAGGGGCTTAGTGTTAGGTTTATTTAAGAGGGGTTTGGGTTAGATTAGGGGTATGTGGGTGGTGGGTTGTAATGTTGGGGGGGTACTGTATGTGTTTTTTTACAGGCAAAAGAGCTGAATTCTTTGGGGCATGCCCCGCAAAGGGCCCTGTTCAGGGCTGGTAAGGTAAAAGAGCTTTGAACTTTTGTAATTTAGAATAGGGTAGGGCATTTTTTTATTTTGGGGGGCTTTGTTATTTTATTAGGGGGCTTAGAGTATGTGTAATTAGTTTAAAATTGTTGTAATATTTTTCTAATGTTTGTAAATATTTTTTTATTTTTTGTAACTTAGTTCTTTTTTATTTTTTGTACTTTAGTTAGTTTATTTAAATGTATTTATTTGTAGGTATTGTATTTAATTAATTTATTGATAGTGTAGTGTTAGGTTTAATTGTAACTTAGGTTAGGATTTATTTTACAGGTAATTTTGTAATTATTTTAACTATTTTAGCTATTAAATAGTTCTTAACTATTTAATAGCTATTGTACCTGGTTAAAATAAATAAAAAGTTACCTGTAAAATAAATATAAATCCTAAAATAGCTATAATATAATTATAATTTATATTGTAGCTATATTAGGGTTTATTTTACAGGTAAGTATTTAGCTTTAAATAGGAATAATTTATTTAATAAGAGTTAATTTATTTCGTTAGATTTAAATTATATTTAACTTAGGGGGGTATTAGTGTTAGGGTTAGACTTAGCTTTAGGGGTTAATACATTTATTACAGTAGTGGCGAGATTAGGTCGGCAGATTAGGGGTTAATAATTGAAGTTAGGTGTCGGCGATGTTAGGGAGGGCAGATTAGGGGTTAATACTATTTATTATAGGGTTATTGAGGCGGGAGTGAGGCGGATTAGGGGTTAATAACTTTATTATAGTAGCGGTGCGGTCCGCTCGGCAGATTAGGGGTTAATAAGTGTAGGCAGGTGGAGGCGACGTTGAGGGGGGCAGATTAGGGGTTAATAAATATAATATAGGGGTCGGCGGTGTTAGGGGCAGCAGATTAGGGGTACATAGGGATAATGTAAGTAGCGGCGGTTTACGGAGCGGCAGATTAGGGGTTAAAAAAAATATGCAGGTGTCAGTGATAGCGGGGGCGGCAGAATAGGGGTTAATAAGGGTAAGGTTAGGGGTGTTTAGACTCGGGGTACATGTTAAAGAGTGTTAGGTGCAGACGTAGGAAGTGTTTCCCCATAGCAAACAATGGGGCTGCGTTAGGAGCTGAACGCGGCTTTTTTGCAGGCTTTTTTGCCCCATTGTTTTCTATGGGGGAATCGTGCACGAGCACGTTTTTGAAGCTGGCCGCGTCCGTAAGCACCGCTGGTATCGAGAGTTGAAGTTGCGGTAAATATGCTCTACGCTCCTTTTTTGGAGCCTAACGCAGCCATTCTGTGAACTCTAAATACCAGCGGTATTTAAAAGGTGCGGCCAGAAAAAAGCCAGCGTAGCTAACGCACCCCTTTGGCCGCAGAACTCTAAATCTAGGCGAAAGATAGCAAGAGAACGAAGACAAATTGATAATAGGAGTAAATTAGAAAGTTGCTTAAAATTGCATTCTCTATCTGAATCACAAAAGAAAACATTTGGGTTCAGTGTCCCTTTATGCTGTACCCTGCTGACTTCTTAAGGCTAACTCTGCTATATATCTGTCCCTAATTGGCTTTAAATCATAACAACTGGAAAAAATGCACTCTATACTAGCTGGAGATAGCCTTGTTGTCTGAGGACTACAGACCAGATTAGCTCCTCTAACTTAGACAAATGGTGGCTGGAGTTTGGCTATTGATAATCAAATGCAGTAAAAAGGATGTTAATTTTGTTTTAGAAGAAGACTTGGCTGAAATATTATTCTATAGCAGTACAACAGAAATATCTTGTAATTACAAGGTGTTTACTATCCCTTTAAAGGTCTTCACCTTAGTCATATTAAAGTATTGCCTTAGATTAGGCTGCAAATAGCCTCCTGCATCCCTTTCAAATAGCCTCCTGCATCCATTTCTATATCATGCAGCAGGAACGGTAAAAAAGTTATTTTAAATGAATATTGTTTCTGGCCACTTAGAAATGGCTGTCAAGCTCCGCCCACTAATGACTACATATAGGCACTCTGCTGAATAGCATTGACAGTCTGCTGAATTCAACTAGTGAGCCTTTTGTGATTGGACGCCATATGCAGCCCAGATCAGGATGTAATAAGTGTGTGGAGTTTGGCAGCCAATTCAGAAACAATAATCATTTTAAAATAGCTTTTTATACCCATTCCTACTGCGTGATATAGAAAGGGGACAATGAGGCTATTTGCAGCTTAATCTAAGGTAAGACTTTAAGATGACTACGGTGTCCCTTTAATGATGAGCATTAATGAGCAGTCAAGATACCTTTTTATACACAAGAGGTTAACTTGTTTCTCTGAGATTAGCTTTAAGATTAAAATGAATTATTTTATAGATAGTAATAGTATCTAAAATAGTTTAGCTACTGTTTAGCTTGATCAGTTATAGTGCTCCATTTAACAAGCAGTGAATGCTGCTTCGGAGGACCATTGTTTGAAGGAAGCGGTCGTAACGTTTAGGTGGCGGATTGAAATCATCCAGATGATTGACAGCCCCTGCTAACGGCCGATTGGCCAGTGAGCAGGGCGCAGCATTGCACAAGCATTTCTGGTGAAGCATTTTTGGCTTGTGCAATTATAAATGCGGACAGGGTATGCTGTCTGCATTTAGAGATGTTGAACGGACATGATTTGCTATAGCGAATCATGTCCGCTCAACACTTGGTAAATCGAGCCTATAAAATGAAGTTAATGCATTTTCATTTATGCAAACAAATTTGGGCATTTTTTTATTGAAGATATATCAAAGTAAGGTGATAACAGCATAATTATAGATATTGAGTGTGAATGACATAAACTAATCATATACATTTCAGAAGAATAACAGCGAAACATTGCGTATCTTTTTAAAAGAGTAAGTAAATGCATATAGTGTATATTCATTAATAAGATCACCACATTTGACCACCAACACGTTTTCCAATAGATACCCAAATTGCTTATAATATAACATGAAACAGATTATTGAACAAGTTGAATATATGAGAGTGAGACATCTTGTAGGGGTATAGGAATATGATGACAGATACAAAAGTTATTTTGCAAATAACAATCAATACTATGCAAACCTCTGGTAGCGGAGTCAGATTATATCCAGTTATCCAGGTTATTCAGGTGGGGCAAGGTAAATGGCGGGGGGGAGGGGAAGAGGGGGGGAAAGGGGGATGCATCGTGATATAAGGGGGGAGAGAGCGAAAAGGGATTTATGCAGGGGAAGTGAGGATCAGTTAGTATCTAATTTATAGAATACATTTGGTATATCTGTCCTGATAGTGGAGCCAAGGATCCCATATAGCCCAATACAGGTCCTCTCTATTATTTTATTAAGAGGCTGACAAATTCTAGAACTAGCATGAATACTGATGAGTCAACTACACAGCTAGTAGTTAGATACGGTTGTTTGTATAGAAAATATATGTAGAATAAAACCAAAATATAGAAGCAGTAAGCAGAACTCTAGTACCTGTAGCTCCCTGACTCATGGGCTTTATCAAATGCAATCCAAAAGAAGTTGCTTATTCAAAGTAGGAATCTACCTTTGTTTTGTAATGTTCATTTGATAAACAAATATCCCTTTAAGAAATATCCCTTTTAGCTAAGGCACTGTTACAGAGATATGTGACAACCCAAGGGTTGCAGGTTCTATCCCGGCAAGGTCCACTCAGTCTTTCCGAGGTCGGTATAATGAGTACCATTAAGTTGGATAATAATAATACCTGTTATCAGTGCCGCGAGTCGATTAAGTTTGAGGTTGTGCGCTATACAAGTAACCAATTATTATATGCAAGACTCTGCAAGGTAATGGGGCAGAATATACATGGCAATAGTTCCCAAACAGGATAAACACACTAAAAAGGCACTTGGCTGAGATTTTACAAAGTATTACTGCAAAATATGAAATCATTAAAATAATTAGTCATAATAAATGTAGAAGCCAAGTTATCAATTATTTGTCCCAGACAGTAAGATGAGTATTTATACATAAGACATTGTTTGTAGCTCTTAGCTTATCTGCCTTTCTGAATAATTAGTTCTGTTACATAATTACACTCATTTGACATTTGAGACACTGATATGTCCCTAATTTGCCCAAATGGATAGCATCTTGTTACATACTATTTCTGTATAGCGGAGTACAATAGGCTGCACCAAGCACATTATATAGTAGTTATGCAAGAAGAAGTCATCTGAGGTTATTGGTTGATTATATGTGCTTTATATTCCAACATCTTAAAGCTATCCTTCTAAAATACAGTTTGTAACAAAAAGATTATTTCATCTTCTGCAAGTTGAATATGCATAATTCTCTAGAACACAAATACTACAGAACAATTCAAAGAAACTAATTATTATTGCAGTTTTTAATTAATTTGGTTAAATATCGCCTAGATTATGAGTCTTGCGTTAGCCTTAAAAAGCAGCGTTAAGGGGTCCTAACACTGCTTTTTAACGCCCACTGGTATTACGAGTCAGGCAGATACAGGTGTACCGCTCACTTTTTTTCAGCGATTTTAGCATACCGCAAATCCCCTTACGTCAATTGCATATCCTATCTTTTAATGGGATTTGCCTAACGCCGGTATTACGATCGCTGGAAAAAGTGAGCGGTAGACCCTCTCCTGTCCAGACTCCTAACGCATTTAAAAGTCAGTAGTTAAGAGTTTTATGGGCTAACGCCGGAACATAAAGCTCTTATCTAAAGTGCTAAAAAGTACACTAACACCCATAAACTACCTATTAACCCCTAAACCAAGGCCCCTCCCCACATCGGAAACACTATAATAAAATTATTTAACCCCTAATCTGCCGACCGGACATCGCAAACACTTTAATAAATGTATTAACCCCCTAAAACGCTGCACTCCCGCCTAGAAAACACTAGTTAAATTTTATTAACCCCTAATCTGCTGTCCCTAACATCACCGACACCTACCTACATTTATTAACCCCTAATCTGCCGCCCCCAACGTCGCCGCAACTATATTAAATTTATTAACCCCTAAATCTAAATCTAACCCTAACCCCCCCTAACTTAAATATAATTTAAAAAATACAAAATTAAATTACTACTATTAAATAAATTAATCCTATTTAAAACTAAATACTTACCTATAAAATAAACCCTAAGATAGCTACAATATAATTAATAATTACATTGTAGCCATCTTAGGGTTTATTTTTATTTTACAGGCAACTTTGTATTTTTTTTAACTAGGTAAAATAGTTATTAAATAGTTATTAACTATTTAATAACTACCTAGCTAAAATAAGTACAAAAGTACCTGTAAAATAAACCCTAACCTAAGTTACAATTACACCTAACACTACACTATAATTAAACTAATTACCTAAACTACCTACAATTAATTACAATTAAATTAAATAAACTAAATTACGGAAAACCCCCCCACTAAATTACAGAAAATAAAAAAAGAATTACAATACTTTTAAACTAATTACATCTAATCTAATCCCCCTAATAAAATAAAATTCCCTACCCTATACTAAAGTACAAAAGTACCTGTAAAATAAACCCTAACCTAAGTTACAATTACACCTAACACTACACTATAATTAAACTAATTACCTAAACTACCTACAATTAATTACAATTAAATTAAATAAACTAAATTACGAAAAAAACAACACTAAATTACAGAAAATAAAAGAAGAATTACAAGAATTTTAAACTAATTACACCTAATCTAATGCCCCTAATAAAATTAAAAAGCCCCCCAAAATAATAAAATTCCCTACCCTATACTAAATTACAAATAGCCCTAAAAAAGGGCCTTTTGCGGGGCATTGCCCAAAAGTAATCAGCTCTTTCACCTGTAAAAAAAAATACAATACCCCCCTCCCAACATTAAAACCCACCACCCACACAACCAAACCCTACTCTAAAACCCACCCAATCCCCCCTTAAAAAAACTACCCCCTTGAAGATCAACTTACCTTGAGATGTCTTCACCCAGCCGGGCACAAGTGGTCCTCCAGAGGGTCCGAAGTCTTCATCCTATCCAGCCAGAAGAGGACCTCCAGACCAGCAGAAGTCTTCATCCAGGCGGCATCTTCTATCTTCATCCTTCCGGAGCGGGTCCATCTTCAAGACATCCAACGCGGAGCATCCTCTTCATCCAACGGCCGACGACTGAATGACTGGTCCTTTAAGTGACGTCATCCAAGATGGCGTCCCTTGAATTCCGATTGGCTGATAGAATCCTATCAGCCAATCGGAATTAAGGTAGGAAAAAGCCTATTGGCTGATGCAATCAGCCAATAGGATTGAAGTTCAATTGGATTGGCTGATCCAATCAGCCAATAGGATTGAGCTCGCATTCTATTGGCTGTTCCAATCAGCCAATAGAATGCAAGGTCAATCCTATTGGCTGATTGCATCAGCCAATAGGATTTTTCCTACCTTAATTCCGATTGGCTGATAGGATTCTATCAGCCAATCGGAATTCAAGGGACGCCATCTTGGATGATGTAATTTAAAGGACTAGTCATTCAGTCGTCGGTCGTCGGATGAAGAGGATGCTCCGCGTCAGATGTCTTAAAGATGGACCCGCTCCGGAAGGATGAAGATAGAAGATGCCGCCTGGATGAAGACTTCTGCCGGTCTGGAGGTCCTCTTCTGGCCGGATAGGATGAAGACTTCGGACCCTCTGGAGGACCACTTGTGCCCGGCTGGGTGAAGACGTCTCAAGGTAGGGTGATCTTCAAGGGGGTAGTGTTAGGTTTTTTTTTTAAGGGGGGATTGGGTGGGTTTTAGAGTAGGGTTGGGTGTGTGGGTAGTGGGTTTTAATATTGGGGAGTATTGTATTTTTTTTTACAGGTGAAAGAGCTGATTACTTTGGGGAAATGCACCGCAAAAGGCCCTTTTAAGGGCTATTTGTAATTTAGTATAGGGTAGGGAATTTTATTATTTTGGGGGGCTTTTTAATTTTATTAGGGGCATTAGATTAGGTGTAATTATTTTAAAATTCTTGTAATTCTTCTTTTATTTTCTGTAATTTAGTGTTGTTTTTTCGTAATTTAGTTTATTTAATTTAATTGTAATTAATTGTAGGTAGTTTAGGTAATTAGTTTAATTATAGTGTAGTGTTAGGTGTAATTGTAACTTAGGTTAGGGTTTATTTTACAGGTACTTTTGTACTTATTTTAGCTATGTAGTTATTAAATAGTTAATAACTATTTAATAACTATTGTACCTAGTTAAAATAAATACAAAGTTGCCTGTAAAATAAAAATAAACCCTAAGATGGCTACAATGTAACTATTAGTTATATTGTAGCTATGTTATGGTTTATTTTATAGGTAAGTATTTAGTTTTAAATAGGATTAATTTATTTAATTGTAGTAATTTAATTTCTTTTTATTTAAATTATATTTAAATTAGGGAGGGTTAGGGTTAGACTTAGGTTTAGGGGTTAATAAATTTATTATAGTGGCGGCGACGATGGCGGCGGCAGATTAGGGGTTAATAAATTTAATATAGTTACGGCGACGTTGGGAGGGGCAGATTAGGGGTTAATAAATATAATGTAGGTGTCGACGATGTTGGGGGCAGCAGATTAGGGGTTCATTAGTATAATGTAGGTGGCGGCGGTGTCCGGAGCGGCAGATTACGGGTTAATAAGTATAATGTAGGTGTCGGCGATGTTGGGGGCAGCAGATTATGGGTTAATAAGTGTAAGATTAGGGGTGTTTAGACTCGGGGTTCATGTTAGGATGTTAGGTGTAGACATAGATTTATTTTCCCATAGGAAACAATGGGGCTGCGTTAGGAGCTGAACGATGTTTTTTTGCAGGTGTTAGGTTTTTTTTTTTCAGCCAGCTCAGCCCCATTGTTTCCTATGGGGAAATCGTGCATGAGCACGTCAGCCAGCTTACCGCTGACTTAAGCAACGCTGGTATTGAGGTGAGATGTGGAGCTAAATTTTGCTCAACGCTCACTTTTCTGAGGCTAACGCCGGCTTGCAGAAAACTTGTAATACCAGCGTTGTCTTAAGTGAGCAGTGAGAAAAAACTGAGCATTAGCACCGCACGCCATTACCGACAAAAACTCGTAATCTAGCCGTATGTGTTTAAAAAACTATCATACAACCTTACAAATAGCGAATAACTTATTAAAGAGATAGTAAAGAATAGATTTTCTAAATCAGGCATTATGTAATCTACAGTATATAATCAAATGAGTAAGAACACTATACACCTTAGTGATGGTAAATCCGAATGTTTGAAAAACACTAAAAATAGTCATCAGTTATTAAAAAAACATAAATTATGCTTACCTGACAATTTAATTTCCTTCTGTATGAGGAGAGTCCACGGCATCATTCCTTACTGTTGGGAAATACTAAACCTGGCACCAGGATGAGGCAAAGACACCCCAACCAAAGGCTTAAATGCTCCCCCTACTGCCCTCATATCCCAGTCATTCTGCCAAGGGAGCAAGAAACAGTAGGAGAAATATCAGGGTATAAATGGTGCCGGAAGAGAAAAACACATTTTGGTCTGCCCATTGGAGTATACAGGTGGGGACCGTGGACTCTCCTCAAACAGAAGGAAATTGAATTTTCAGGTAAGCATAATTTATATATTTCTTCTTACTATGAGGAGGGTCCACGGCATCATTCCTTACTGTTGGGAAAACTATACCCTAGCTCTAGAGGACACTGAATGATAACGGTAGGGGGAAAAGAAAGGCAGACCCTAATATGAGGGCATAACAGCCTGTAAAAACCTTTCTCCCAAAAGCTGCTTCAACCAAAGCAAAAACGTCAAATTTGTAGAATTTTGAAAAAGTATGTAAGGAGGACCAGGTAGCCGACCTTACAAATCTGATCAATAGAGGCCTCGTTTTTAAAGGCCCAAGAGGAAACCAAAAAGTTAAGGAATTCGAAGAGGCCTTTAGACCCTTACGCTTCCCAGAGTAGATAACAAACAAGGAAGAAGTTTGTCTAAAATCCTTAGTACCTTAAAAATAAAACTTCAAAGCTCGAACCACATCAAGATTATGAAGCAAACGTTCCTTTGAAGAAGAAGGATTAGGACATAAGGAAGGAACCACAATCTCCTGATTGATGTTACGATCAGACACCACCTTAGGTAGAACACCCAAGCGGGTTTGTAGGACAGCCTTATCAGTGTGGAACACCAGATAAGGAGGCTTACATTGCAAGGCAGCTATTGCAGAAACTCTGCATGTCTACGTAATAGCCAATAAAAAAAGAACCTTCCAAGACAACAATTTAAGATCAACCAAATGCATAGGCTTATATGGAGCTCGTTGCAAAAACTTAAGAACAAGATTCAAACTCTAAGGTGGAGCGTCAGATCTAAGCACAAGTCTGATCCTAATCAGAGACTTAACAAAAGATTGCACGTCAGGGAGCTCTGCAAGCCTCTTGTGCAGCAAAACAGAAAGGGCCAAAATCTGTCCCCTCGGGGAACTGGCAGAAAGGCCCTTCTCCAGACCCTCCTGAAGAAAAGAAAGTATCCTGGCAGCCTTAATGTTATGCCAGGCTAAACCATGCTCTTCAGAATAAGTAAGTTCTCCACACCTTACGATAGATGCGACGAGTAACAGGCGTATGAGTCTGAATAAGAGTGTCAATAACCCTCTCAGAGAAACCTCTCTTGGCAAGGACTAAGCGTTCAGGTCATCCCCACCAGGTCCGCAAACCACATCCTTCACGACCATGATGGAGCAATCAGTATTACTGATGCCTGCTCCTGCTTGATGCGGGCCACTACACGAGGAAGAAGTGGTAACAGCGGGAAAAAGGAAATTAGATTGAACCTCCAAGGCACTGCTAATTTATCTATTAGCTCCGCTTAAGGATCCCTGGACCGGGACCCATATCTGGGTAGCTTGGAATTTAGCTGGGACGCCATTAGATCTATCTCTGGCGTCCCCCATTAGTTGCAAATCTCCGCAAACACCTCAGGATGGAGAGACCATTCCCCCGGATGAAAGGATTGTCTGCTGAGGAAATCTGCTCCCAAGTTGTCCACACCCATAATGTGGATCACTGACAGCGAGCAGTTGTGAGCCTCCGCCCACTCGAGAATCCGAGAAACTTCCCTCATTTCTAGGGAACTCCTCGTTCCCCCCTGATGGTTGATGTAAGCCACCAAGGTTATGTTGTCTGATTGGAATCTGATAAACTGGGACGAACCCAGAAGAGGCCAGGCCTTCAGAGCATTGAAGATTGCTCGAAGTTCCAGAATATTGATCGGGATGAGGGATTCCTCTCAAGTCCACAGGCCCTGTACTTTCCTGGCACTCCCAACAGCTCCCCATCCTCATAGACTTGCGTCCGCAGTCACAATCTCCCAGGATAGTCTCAAGAAGGATGTCCCTTGGGATAGGTGATCTGGACGGAGCCACCAGGAGAGCGATTCTATTGACCGGTTGTCCAGAGAAATCTGTTGAGACAGATTGAATGATTGCCATTCCACTGTCTAAGCATGCACAGCTGAAGTGGTCTGAGATGGAATCTGGCAAAAGGAATGATGTCCATGCTGGACACCATGAGACCAATCACCTCCATACACAGAGCCACAGAGGGCCTTAAGGAGGTCTGGAGGGCAAGACAAGCGGAAGTTAGCTTGTAACATCTCTGGTCTGTAATGAATATCCTCATGGATATGGAGTCTATTATAGTACCCAGGAATTCCACTCTGGTACTGGGAATAAGAGAACTCTTTTCAAAGTTTATTTTCCACCCATGAGATCGAAGAAGAAATAGAAGAGATTTCGAATGGTCGTCTTCAAGGCGACAGGATGGTGCTTGAACCAGAATATCGTCCAAGTATGCGCTACTGCTATACCTCTGGTTCTGGCCACTGCAAGCAGAGCCCCTAGAACCTTCGTAAAAACTCTTGGAGCAGTAGCTAGAACAAACAGAAGTGCAATAAACTGGAAGTGCTGGTCCAGGAATGCAAACCTTAGGAACTTGAAGTGTTCAAAAATGAAAGTTTGGGTTTATATTTAAAGATACTACACTCAAAATACCCTTAAACTTAACCCAGTGTTTATGATTAGACCTTCTGACTAATCAAAAAAAGAATTTATGAAAAAAAGGTGTGTTAGGGTTAGCGCTAAATTAAAGCTTAAAAAGGGTGTAAAGATAGATATTCTTTAAGAGTTATAAATATTTCTTATATAGTGATGTTCATAAAAACATTGTGTTTCATATTAAAAATTTTAATGAGAATTAAAAATACAAATAAAGATGGATGCCGGCATCAATTCTATATGGATAGTTAAATACAATGTATACAAATGTAGCATAAAACAATTGACAGATATATCAAAATAATTAAAAGCAATTTAAACAGGTTTGAAATATTATACTTTAAAGGAAAAATAGCGATTATCACCGTGCATATAGGTGTTAGATATTTGCATTGATATTACCTTATATGCAGAGATTTGTGTATATTCGCTATTGCAATGGACCGGGACTCTCAGTGTTTAGTCCTGTATTGATTATGTTTTTTTTGAAACAGTTTCTATTTGTCGGCAGTTCTCTCAAGAGAAATAAAGGTCAAAGTTCCAACTTTAATTTTCACTGCCGTATGATGTCCGTGTCCTGATGTTTGTGATGGCTTTGTGTGCGTATCATATACGCCGTGTCGAATGTCAGCGTGACAGTGAAATCTCTGTATTGTTGTGGGGAGATTTCTCCTTGTGGTTAGTTGCCTCCAAGTGGTTCCGGAGCAAAGTTGAAGAGAGGTAGATTGTTTACTGAGTCCCCGCTGTCTTATTTCACAGCGTTAGTATATAAGAAGGATAGTGATCAGATCATGGGTTAGGAATTATACTTATAGAACTGCACATGCTTATGATTAGTTCAAAGTACCCAGCCTACTGCACTATATCCGACTTAAATGAAAGTATCCAAAAGTAACAATGTTTCCAGTGAGCAAAGTTCTACGCGTTTCAGCCGCTTGGGCCTTTATCAAGATCTTAAAAATGAAAGTTGGAATCTCTGCATATAAGGTAATATCAATGCAAATATCTAACACCTATATGCACGGTGATAATCGCTATTTTTCCTTTAAAGTATAATATTTCAAACCTGTTTAAATTGCTTTTAATTATTTTGATATATCTGTCAATTGTTTTACGCTACATTTGTATACATTGTATTTAACTATCCATATAGAATTGATGCCGGCATCCATCTTTATTTGTATTTTTAATTCTCATTAAAATTTTTAATATGAAACACAATGTTTTTATGAACATCACTATATAAGAAATATTTATAACTCTTAAAGAATATCTATCTTTACACCCTTTTTAAGCTTTAATTTAGCGCTAACCCTAACACACCTTTTTTTCATGAACTTGAAGTGTTCCTTGTGTATTGGAACGTAAAGGTAAGCATCCTTCAGATGTATAGTGGTCATGAACTGTCCTTCCTGAACTAATGGAAGGACGGACCTTATCATCTCCATCTTGAACGACGGGACAGATAGGAATTTGTTTAAGCACTTTAGGTCGGGTGGAAAGTTCCCTCCTTCTTTGGGACCACAAAGAGGTTTGAATAGTACCCCAGACTTCTTTCTGCAAGAGGTACTGGAACAATGACTCCTAGGGAGGAGAGATCCCTCACGCACCCCAGAAAGGCTTCCCTCTTTCCTGGCCTTGAAGACAGGGTTGATAGGATAATTCTGCCCCTGGGTAGATGAGACTTGAAACCTATCTTGTATCCCTGAGCGATGACCTCCAGGACCCACGGGTCTTGCACGTCCCCAAACCAAGCGTCTGAAAAGAGCAACAGTCTGCCCCACAAGATCCAGAGCCAGATCGGGGGCCGCCCCTTCATGCCGACTTTGTCTCGGCAGGCTTCTTGCTCAGCTTGGATTTATTAAAGGACTGAGCCGGCTTCCAAGTCCCCTTGGATTGCTCAGGCTTTGCGGAGGACTGCTGACGTGGGATTTATCCGAACCAAAGGAAAATTAGAACCTTGTCCCTTAGGCTTCTTCTTCTTATCCTGCGGTAAAAAGGCACCTTTGCCTCCAGTAACCATGGAGATAATTGAGTCCAGGTCTGGACCATATAGAATCTTTCCCTTAAATGGGAGGGAAAGAAGTCTTGACTTAGAAGTCATGTCCGTAGACCAGGACTTCTGCCAGAGTGCCCTACGGGCTTGAACAAAAAAACCTGAAGCCTTGGCATTCAGGCGAATAATTTGCATATTTGCATCACAAATAAAAGAATTAGCTACCCTTAAGGCCTTAATTGTTTCCTGAATCAAGTCAAAGGGACCCTCCACTTCGATCAACTCAGATAAAGAGTTGCACCAATAGGTAGCCGCTCCAGCAACAGCAGCAACAGCCGCTGCCGGTTGAAACAAATATCCCGTATGTTGAAACATCTTTCTTAACAGAGTTTCAATCTTCTAATACATGGGTTTTTTAAACAACAAACTATCGTCAAGTGGGATAGTAGTGCGTTTAGCAAGCGTGGAGATAGCGCCATCCACCTTGGGGATGGAACCCCACAACTCCAATTGAGAGTCCGGAACCGGGAACAATTTTTTAAAGGAAGAAGAAGAGGAAAATGAAGAACCAATTCTTTCCCATTCATTCTTAATAATGTTTGCCATCTTTACGGGAACCGGGAAGGTCTGTGGTACAACCCTGTCCTAGACTCTATTTAATTTAGGAATCAAAGGTTCCTCAGGCTATTTGGGCTCTGGAACCTCTAACGTAGTCAAAACTTCCTTCAGCAGAAAGCGTAAATGCTCAATCCTAAATCTAAAGTCTGGTTCCTCTGCAGCAGGAGGCCTAGAGGCAGCAGATTCTGACCCAGAAAGAGCATCCTCTGAAGTATCAGAGGCGCCTTCATCATCGGATAATCTTGTATCAGATAAATCCAATAAGCTAGTAGATGACCCCTGGGAAGGATAGCAATATTTGACCTTTCGCTTACGCTTAGCAGGGCGAGGTAAAGCATTAATGGCCGCAGAAACTGCCATTTGTAACTGCTCAGTAAAGTATGGCGGTAAAAGGGCCCCTCCAGATGGAGGATTAGGAGTGCTACGGCAAGCTGCATGTGTATTGGGAGATGACTGTAGGGTGCGCGGCTCACGGGATAGAGACTCTTCAGAGGTGGACGGCTCAGTGGTATCAAACATATTAACCTTCTTTGACATGATTACTTTATCAAGGCATGTGGAACATAATTGAGCAGGCGGGTATACCGCAGCCTCCTCACAATATAGACAGGTATAAGACTTAGGTAAAGAGGGAGTACCCTCTAATGCATCAGAATCCTCCATATCTTGCTCTAACAAAGCAGACTATTGATTAATAGGAAAAAACAGCACCTTTATATCCCCAATTGCTAGGGCACTCACCACCTCCTATGACCCATGCCAAACAGAGAAACTCACTTTTTCTCTGGTAAACCGCACAGTCAGGGAAAAGGAAACACGTGTGACCACACCCGGTCACGTGGTGCGCAATGCAGGACAGCCCCTGCTATACTAGCAAAAAAAATGTGCCAAGCCCTTAAGGCTGCCCAACTCCCAAAACTAAAGTGAAATACCTGTACGTTCCAACATCTGCCTGAGCCTCATCTCACACATGTCGCAGCATAATAAAATAAATTTATGAGATTAATCCCCACTGTTCAAAAATCCCCCTCCGGAGATATTAACCCTTGATTGCATACATATAAAAGGAGCCACACTGTGACCCTGTATTTTTGCTTTATTTTATGTGTAAAAATAAAAAGATCTTACCGGAATCTATGCCGTGGAACAGAAACACAGCCTTTTAAGTTTGACAGTCTTGTAGCATCACTCCTGACATGGACTTGAGTGATGGAAGCAGGCAGTGAAACTCGTCAACACTGATTGCTTAGGAGATGTTAATGCATTCACAGAAAGACTCTCCCTGCATCTCCAGACTCTAACATTCATCAATGCTCTCACTGAGAGGCTGACAAGACTACTTAAAATTTCAGTCCCATTTTGAAGGGCAGATACCCTTTATAAGGAACTACTCAGAATCTTCTGACACTTCTCTGCCAACCTCCTGTGATAAAAGGCAAAAAATGACTGGGATATGAGGGAAGTAGGGGGGAGTATTTAAGCCTTTGGCTGGGGTGTCTTTGCCTCCTCCTGGTGGCCAGGTTCAGTATTTAACAACAGTAAGGAATGATGCTGTGGACTCTCCTCATATTAAGGAAAAAGGTGCTAAACTCCCCCATTCTGTGCCGCGGAAGCTCGCTAAAGTAAGCGGCTCCAGCCGCCCACGGCAAGGCACTCTTCTTCAATAAGGTGACCTTTTCACCTCTAAACCAAAAGGCTGTGTGAGTAATCTGATATCCTAGCATGGCTATTGGTTTATAGGTGGAAACGTCACCTCATTGGTAAAGAACGCTCACCAATGACATGACGTTTCCACCTCTAAACCAATAGTCGTGCTAGGATGTCAGATGACTCCGCACAATTCAGTAAATCATCCGTGTTGCGGCTTGAGTATGATTCGGATGCACAATGCAGTTATTTGTAATGGGAAATTCAGAATGGCTTCAAATCAGACATGTCGGCTGCTACATGTAGGAAGCAAAAAACAAACACTTTTTAAGGGGAACAGGCAGAAGATCCCAGGAAAGGTACTATGTTTTATTAAATTAAAGGGACATTCAAGTCAAAATAAACTTTTATGATTCAGATAGAACATGCAGTTTTAAGACACTTTCCAATTTACTTGCATTATCAAATTTTGCAGTCTTTTTATATGCGTACTTTCTGGGGAACAAGATCCTACTGAGCATGTGCACAAGCTCACAATGTATATGTATACTAGTATGCGATTGGCTAATGTCTGTCACATGATACAGGGGGCCGGCAAATGGGAGAATTTTTTTTTTTTCCAGAAAAAAGTCTACTGCTTCTTTGAAAATTCAGCCTAGGTATTAAATCATTGTCTCTTTATTATACACTTGTTAATGATGCAATTCTACTGCATTGAGGGGCCCTTTAACAATACTTGCGGATCAATTTAAGTAAAACCTTAAAAAAAAAAAAAAAATTATCAGTGAACCTGGAACTAATAATGAACACATAATGTAAAACAAAGCTCTGTGAGGATGTGTAACAAGGAACAAAACCATACTTGCTGCTGTCAGAATCACATTTGAGGTTTCCTTGAAATGTGCAGAATTTCATTATCGTAGGCAACTAGGAGGCTGGTACCGCTACAGCCCTAATCTCTGGATGTTAGAAATTTGCTCTGACTGCTATTAAATGAGCCAGGAAATAATGTAGCAATTAATTGGAAATATTTTAGTATGCCTGATAAATAAACATTTGTAATAAGAGACCTTCTTTGAACTATAGAAACCTAACTCACTTTGCTCTTGAGAAATAAGTAAAAAGCATCAGTCATAAGGACAGGTACATTTTTATTAGTAAACAATGGCCTTTAATGATCAAAACGCGTGGTGTGTGCTAATTTAAATACACTGAAGCGTGGAGTTACACTTAAATTAATCACATTGTTCATCCTATCACTGGTCATTAGGCAAGATTACATTTATTAAATATTAACCCCTAAATTGACCCCATTATGTACATTTCATACAGAACACACAAGTTAAAAAAACGGTGCTGTTTCATGCTCCATACAGATACCAATAATAAATACTGTAACCTAGGTTTTCTTCAGAATACTGTAAATTGACTAAACCAGCCATTGATTTCCAGTATTTGGAAAAAACCTTGGTTACAGAATTTGCTTTTTGGACTCTTTTGGGAGGGTGGAACAAGTGCATTATTTTACAAAAAAGCAAGAAGTGATTAATGTCCTTTGCATGATAAAGTGTCATTTATTTTGCTAACTAAAGAAAAAGAAATTAGGGTATCAATTACATAAATGGATCAGAGTACACTGACAGCAATATGTTCCACTCTTAAATCAGACATTTAAGACCAATAAGCTGGAGAGATACACAGTATTTTCAAGGTATGTTAGACTTAAAGGGGAAATACATACTTTAAGATTGCAATGTAAAATGTTTGATTATGTGTGGTAAAAAAACTTTGTGATATAGTTTATTATTTATTTTGTTCTCTTTCCTATAATTTAAAGAGATATGCCGGTCCAAATTTAAATGCACATAGATAAATTACATCTTTGAATAGAAACATATTTGCAATATACATCTACTGGCAAAAATGTTTCTAGTAAAAGTTATAACTGTTTTCATGTTAGCATTTTTCTCTGGATGTGCATGTGATGCATAGCTAGATATTCTCAGTGCACCAGCATTTAAATACTGCAGTTGCTCAACTTTATTTATACCATTTCACTAAACGCTGCTACTATACTAAAATGTTTAACCCCTATCCTGCCACTCCCCGACACCGCCGCAATCTAAATAAAGTTATTAACCCCTATCCCGCCGCTCCCTGACACCGCCGCCACTAAATAAACTCATTAACCCCTAAACCTCTGGCCACCCACATCACCACCACTAACTAAACCTATTAACCCCTAAACTGTCAGTCCCCTACATCGCAAAAAACTAAATTAAGCTATTAACCCCTAAACCTAACAACCTCTTAACTTTAAATTAAAATTACAACATCCCTATCTTAAAATAAATTAAAACTTACCTGTAGAATTAAAATAAACTAATTTAAAACTATTAATTAACCTACCCTAACTATTATACTACAATTAAATTACCAATTAAATAAACTAAATTAC
Source organism: Bombina bombina (assembly GCF_027579735.1). Lineage (NCBI taxonomy): Eukaryota > Metazoa > Chordata > Amphibia > Anura > Bombinatoridae > Bombina > Bombina bombina. The sequence goes on along the minus strand of NC_069499.1, from coordinate 138,587,289 downwards.
ATATTAAAAACCTAACCCTACTAAAATTATTTAAACTATATAAAAGACAAAACAAAGGGGCGCCTCATGTGTAGTATCATCAAATAAGCACAAAACCACAGAAAAACCAAATGGGTACTCACAAGGCTCTGGAGCACACCTATGTGCTTGTAGGGACAGGCTGCAGATTTTATCAGGTGTGACAGCTCACCCACAGAGGATATCAGTCATTAACTGTAGTAGAAAGATAAAACACAGGAAAAGCCCCAAATTGTGCAGATCACAAAGGATATAGTGTTTGACTTAGCACAAAGGAAGATTGGGTACTCACATGTTAGATGAGCATGTGAGTACCCAATCTTCCTTTGTGGGTGACCTGTCACACCTGATAAAATCTGCAGCCTGTCCCTACAAGCACATAGGTGTGCTCCAGAGCCTTGTGAGTACCCATCTGGCTTTTTTCTGTGGCTTTGTGCTTATTTGATGATACTACACGAGGCGCCCCTTTGTTTTGTCTTTTATATAGTATCTATGGACCATTGTTGGTAAGGAGGAGACTGCCATCTTTGGGAAGAAAGATACACTTCTTAATCTGAAATTGAATTTTCCTTTAATATGCCAAATTGCTGGCAATTCTAATTGTATTTATATGCTCATATATCATTGAAGTTATTACTAGCTATTTATTAGCGCTCACCCTTTTGTTGTGTAGAGTAAAATTATTTAAATATACAATTAAACATTATTACAAAGTCCTAAATTACAAATAATAAAAAAACACTAAATTCCGAAAAATAACAAACTAAATTATCAAAAATATTTTTTTACACCTAATCTAATAGCCCTATCAAAATAAAAAATCCCCCTAAAATAAACCTAGCCTACAATAAACTACCAATGGCCCTTAAAAGGGCCTTTTGTGGGACGTCACCGGACCGCGACATAGTGGAAGGGAGCAAGCGGTCACTGGGCACCGGTAAGCGCTAAGTCATTAAACTTTAGAAGGCGAACCCCATAAGCACCTCGCCACACAGTGAGCACTATCAGCTCATATAAAGGGGGATAAAAGCGCTACACTTGCAGGACACTGTGCACCGGAGGGCCAGGGCTCCGCTCCGGTGCTCACAATATTAGTGCCGCACTTGCCTGCCATATTACATAAGCCACTCATGACCTATGCAAACCTAAGCCACAGGAGACCGGCCCGCCTATTCATTAGTCAGACCACCAATCTGAATGAAATACCACAGCCTACAGCTCAGGGTTACAAAATATCTATATCAATAGAGAGACATTAGCATACTGTTGGAAATTTTATGCTACCAGTGCCCTGTTAATCACACCTGCCTGCCACATGGACATTTGCAAATACTCTCTCTGTCTCACTGTTTAATGGGATATAATACTTGACCTTTGGCCTCCTATTAAAACTACCAACAACTATCACACTTTAACTGAGGCGGTGTGGATTTTGCCCTGTCTGGCTTAGAACTGTGCTCTCAATCTCCCTAAAGAACCAAGGGATTGCCAACACTATTGCAAATTGCTTTACCATCCCTGACTCCTCCTATCATTACAGCTCCTAAACTTATCAGCTGCGCAGGGTAAGGCAGAAAAACTGTGTCTCTCCCCCTCCTTTCCTGCTCCATTCTAGAGCAGGTCATACCCCAGTTCCCTTTACCGCCTAAGCCCAGTGGTGGCACTTTCGCCTGGGGAGAGACACCTCTTACATTGGATTATTGACTCTAGAAGCTAGTCATCACCCATACCCCAATTGGACAGGCTTATACTCACAACTACAACTATACTCACTTAAGTCACCCTTCTTTTAACTAATCTCTCAAGCCTGGCAATGAGGTGCTAGGCTCTACGGCACCCCTCCCCACCGGTGCGAAACAGCTGTGCCAACTGAGCCCCCCCAATTACCAGCCTGCTTTTGCTCTCCTTCTTTAAAAGGTCTCTGTTTTCCAATACATTTACAGTCAGAGACCCTGCTACACAATGTCCCAACAATCTAAAAGGAAGTCTAAGGGTCCACATACTTCAAAGCACACGGTCCGTGACCATTTCTAGCCCATCCGAGACCCCCTTCCGGATATCTCGGATGATGATAGATCAATATCTCCTCCTTTATCTGAGGGGAGGGCCAGTGTGAGGAGCTCGCCGCCATCTTGCACGCAGTCTGAAGCGGTCTTCATTGACTCTATAAAAGTGCTACTAGACCAACAAACCCAATCTTTTGCTAAAAGATTCGACAAGCTTGAGAGGTCTTTTGATGATCTACGGAAAGACATTGTTACAGTTAACGAGAGAACCGATATAATAGAGCGGAAACAAGAAGATTTTCTAGTAGACCACACGAACTGGGTCAGCTATACCCAAAACTTGGCAGATCAGGTATCTTCCTTAGAGGCGAAGCTGGCAGACCTGGAGGACCGCTCCAGGCGGAACAATATTAGAATACGTGGAATTCCTGAGTCTGTAGGCCCTCAGGAGCTAGAAAAGTATGCCCAAGCGCTGTTTAGAGCTATCTTAGGCCCTTCAGGAGAACATGACGTGAGAATCGATAGAATCCATAGAGCTGCCAGACCACAAAACCTACCTATGGATAAACCTTGGGACACCATAGCCAGACTTCATTACTACTCCTCCAAAGACCGGCTTATGAAAGTGACCCTTAGACAACCTCAACTACCTGACCAATTTCAGGACATTTCATTATACCCTGATCTATCCTCCTTTACTCTACAACAAAGAAGAAGCTTTAATGAATCCACCAGAACCCTACGCTTACACCAAATCCGGTACAGGTGGGGGTACCCTACAAAACTGATCATTACTAAAGATGGAACACAGCACACAGCTCTGACCCCGCGACAAGCTCAAGACCTGCTGAGGGTTTGGAACCTACCCTCTGGAAATGTGGAAGGTGATCCTCCCCGCCCACACGGAGTGGGCCCTCCGCTGAGACCAGGGGCCCAGGCCTGGAACCCAGACAGGCTGGAGGTGGCTAGGCAGGGTCCAGTCCGTTGATATAATTTTCTTTACTATCAGTATTGAACTATTCCTGACCTAGGGCTGGATCCTTGCTGGGTGTGCCTCAGCATCGACCTGGTAGACCAGCTCTCTCTGAAATCTGGGACTGTTACTTCCTCGAGGACATTGCCAGAGGACTGGTAATGTACTAATGATTGAGCTCCTTGTTAATTGTTGATTGAGTGCAGTTTGTTGTTCACTGTATTTACAGATGCCCTACATAAGATAGATATCTAGTTCAGGGTACCACTCTATGCTCTTATTGACTGCTGCCAATGTTAGCCAGATACTAATCTGTCCCTGACTTTGAGATGGGCCCTCCTGGACAGGCCTTAACCTTATCCTGGCGGGACAGCTCTCTCTGCAATCTGGAACTGTTATTTACTTGTTGACACTGCCAGAAGACTGGTCACGTATTAATGATTTAGCCCCTTGTTAATTGTTAATAATTGATTGATTGTAGTTTGCTGTTTACTGTATTTACTGGTGCCCTACATTATGCAGGTATTTAGTTTAGGGTACCTTCCTATGCTCTTACTGAATGTTGCCAATGTTAGCCAAATCTTAATCTAGCCATTGGTTTTCTCCTCCTTCTCTCTCCTCTAACCTTCTTTCTTTCTGTTGGCTTCACCCTTCTCCTAAGGCCCTCCTCCCTCCCCCTGTCCATCTGTTTGTTGCTCTTCTGATGACTCCGGCACCCTTGCCATGCACAGTGACATACCCCCATTTTTTTAACTAGTCATTATGGGTTGCTCATTACTCCTCCAGGGATCATATGGATAGCATATGATCATTTCAAGATACCTCATTAGTCCCTTGAAGTCTGGTGCTGCTATGGCTCAACCTCCCCCCTACCGATGGGTTCCTTCCCCTTTCTTTTCCCCTCTCTATCCCTTCCCTCTGGTGGTCTCTTACTCCTTTTACCCGCCTGCTTTCCTAGCCCGCAACTTTATCATCGCTGCTTCCCTTTCCTCCTTGATCCCTTCCCTTTAACCACGGCCTTCCCTTTGTCCTTCCTATCTCCCACCAGAGCTACTTCCCTGTTCTCTCTTTTCTGCTACTCCGCCTGCTCCTTTCCACCTTGTCTAAGTCCTGCTCCCTGCCTCATCCCCTAGGTCCTGTTCTCTGGTATAGACTTACGCTACCCCTTGCAACTGCTGAGGCGACGAATGGGCTATGGTGAACCCCTTCCCCTGAGACTATACCCAAATATGGGATCCTCCATGTTGAAATGTATACTACTGTACCTAAAGTTTTACATATTGTGTGATTTTCTACATATTCTATGTCTTAAATGCGCCTATTAGTGTTTTATATGTTTATTCATTAAGACCTAAGAGCACTATCTGATGTATAACTTACCTATGCATGTCAATCTCCCTTGGAAATTATGGCTACCCTAATTCCTTTGATGATATATGAGGTTTGATATGTTGTTCAGTGTAAGCATGTTGCGAATAGACTTCTACCCGGAATCCCTGATCATCTACAAAGGTGCCTTTATTATGCTCTCTCTCCCTGGAATTCCAGTCTACTTTCTGATTTCAGGCTTGCTATTGGGAATCACAATTGTATGTTCAATCTTACCAGACATTCACCCAACGTGACAAGAAACAAAGACATAGCACAGGACTACCCTCTACTCCCTTCCTGCCTAACTCCCTCTACTCCAACCCCTCCCATGCTCTTCTGCTCCCTTTACCCCCTTACATTAACCCTCTAAGCTACCTGACCACAGCTCCTTTACCAAGTAGTTACATACTCATATATTGTGCAACGGTGGTGGGGGGGAGCCCTTTGGACCCCCCCCTTCACTGACCTTCCCTTCCCCCAACCGGGGACTAACTTATTAACTAACTAACTAACTCTATCCTCCGTACCCATTATTTGGCAGAGTGAAGCAGTCTCTGCCCAGTCCGAAGAACCTAGCATATTACAGTGTTCCTTCTCTATTTCTTCTCTTATCTTGACTACTCCCCACTACCCCTCTCTCTATCTTCCCCCTCCCCCCCTTTTTTTTTTCTTTTTTTTTTTCTCCCTTCTCCACTTAACTATGAGACTTGCCATACGTTCGGGGTCTTAATTCCCCTACCAAACGGAGTCTTCTCCTCAAATTTTTAAAAACTCAACGACTAGATGTCGTGTACATACAGGAGACTCACTGGACGGGGCCGAGGGCAGCCGCGTTCCGCCCTAAGGACTTCCCAATCTGCTTATCCTCAACCTTCCATAAAAAGGCCAGGGGAGTTACTATTCTAATTGGTAAACAGGTCTCCTATGAACCTGTATACCTGGAGTCAGACCCCTCGGGCAGATATATAATCTGTGTTTGTCGGCTGGATAATATCCTGCTTACTTTGGTAGCTCTGTACTCCCCCAATGTCAACCAGACCAGATTCCTCAACCACCTTCTTGGAAAGGTGAACCGACTGGGGGAAGGACAGGTTATCATAGGCGGAGACTGTAACCTGGTCTGGGACCCGAGCAGGGACAGAAAGTCACAGAGAGGGAACCCTCCACAGCGGGGAGAGGAACACTACTCTAACCTCTTTAGAAATGCCGTAACTCAATATTCGTATCATGACGTCTGGAGAGCTTTACATCCTGACGTGGATGATTATACTTACTATTCAGCCCCTTTCCGGTCTTTCTCGAGGCTCGATTATGTCTTTTGCCATTCGAGGACTCTACATACAGTGGCGGAGGCGAGGATCGTGCCTTGCGCATGGTCAGATCATGACGCAGTGGTTGTGAGCATCACTTTATCTTCCTCCAGGAGCGGCGGATGCTCCTGGCGTCTCCCGGAATATCTTCTCGCGGATCCACAGATTCCTCTCTGGCAGCGGGAAATTGAGGAGTTCCTCTGTGCAAATGACACTGGATCCATATCAGCACTAACTTTGTGGGCGACGCTTAAGGCCTACCTCCGCGGACTCTTCATCCAAAGGGCGTTGGAATCCAAACGGCTCAAAGGAGCCAGCTTGGCTCACCTCTATCATGAGTACACTCTCTCCAGGGATCGGCTCAGAGGTCACAGATCGGACTCCTTGGTAAGGAAAGTTCAGACTCTTAAAAAACAGATAGAAACCCGGGAACTGGAAAGGGTTCAGAGAGGGCTCTACTATCTGAAGCAGAGGTACTACCACAAAGGAGACAGGGCGGACAAACTCCTGGCCCATAAACTCCGACAAAAAACTCTACTGAGTAAAATAGCATACATCACGAGAAATAATAGAACATTCTACTCTCCCAATGACATTGGAGAAGCCTTTGCTGACTACTACAGCGAACTTTATCAGATCTCCAACGACCCTTCCGCTAATTTCGCACAGGTATTGGCTATTTCAGAGTTCCTTCGTGAACTTCAACTACCGAAGGTCCCTGAGGACACGATAGAATCCCTAACCGCTCCCATTACGGTGGAGGAGATCGCAACGATGATAAAGAATCTTAAGCCTCATAAATCTCCAGGGCCTGATGGGTTTGATGCCATGTTTTACAAAAAATTTGTGGGCCCGCTCGGTCCTCTTCTCACCCGGGCGTTTGGGGAAGCAATGGCTGCATCCTGCTTACTTTGGTAGCTCTGTACTCCCCCAATGTCAACCAGACCAGATTCCTCAACCACCTTCTTGGAAAGGTGAACCGACTGGGGGAAGGACAGGTTATCATAGGCGGAGACTGTAACCTGGTCTGGGACCCGAGCAGGGACAGAAAGTCACAGAGAGGGAACCCTCCACAGCGGGGAGAGGAACACTACTCTAACCTCTTTAGAAATGCCGTAACTCAATATTCGTATCATGACGTCTGGAGAGCTTTACATCCTGACGTGGATGATTATACTTACTATTCAGCCCCTTTCCGGTCTTTCTCGAGGCTCGATTATGTCTTTTGCCATTCGAGGACTCTACATACAGTGGCGGAGGCGAGGATCGTGCCTTGCGCATGGTCAGATCATGACGCAGTGGTTGTGAGCATCACTTTATCTTCCTCCAGGAGCGGCGGATGCTCCTGGCGTCTCCCGGAATATCTTCTCGCGGATCCACAGATTCCTCTCTGGCAGCGGGAAATTGAGGAGTTCCTCTGTGCAAATGACACTGGATCCATATCAGCACTAACTTTGTGGGCGACGCTTAAGGCCTACCTCCGCGGACTCTTCATCCAAAGGGCGTTGGAATCCAAACGGCTCAAAGGAGCCAGCTTGGCTCACCTCTATCATGAGTACACTCTCTCCAGGGATCGGCTCAGAGGTCACAGATCGGACTCCTTGGTAAGGAAAGTTCAGACTCTTAAAAAACAGATAGAAACCCGGGAACTGGAAAGGGTTCAGAGAGGGCTCTACTATCTGAAGCAGAGGTACTACCACAAAGGAGACAGGGCGGACAAACTCCTGGCCCATAAACTCCGACAAAAAACTCTACTGAGTAAAATAGCATACATCACGAGAAATAATAGAAAATTCTACTCTCCCAATGACATTGGAGAAGCCTTTGCTGACTACTACAGCGAACTTTATCAGATCTCCAACGACCCTTCCGCTAATTTCGCACAGGTATTGGCTATTTCAGAGTTCCTTCGTGAACTTCAACTACCGAAGGTCCCTGAGGACACGATAGAATCCCTAACCGCTCCCATTACGGTGGAGGAGATCGCAACGATGATAAAGAATCTTAAGCCTCATAAATCTCCAGGGCCTGATGGGTTTGATGCCATGTTTTACAAAAAATTTGTGGGCCCGCTCGGTCCTCTTCTCACCCGGGCGTTTGGGGAAGCAATGGCTGCAGGCAAGTTTCCTCGAGAGTTTTTAGAGGTGTCAATTATAACCATCCCCAAAGCAGGAAAGAATCCTGAGTTCTGCGAGAGTTATCGCCCAATATCTCTCATCAATGGAGATGTGAAACTGTACGCGAAAATCTTGGCATCCAGATTAAACAAAATCCTCCCGGTTCTGGTACACCCAGATCAGGTGGGGTTCACCCCGGGTCGTCAGGGCTCGGACAACACCAGGCGTCTATTGAACATTTTCTTTGAGTCTGCTGCTCTCCAGATCCCACTGGTTACCCTGTCGCTCGATGCTGAAAAAGCGTTCGACAGGGTCCGGTGGGAGTACATGGTGGAGGTCCTGCGATCCTTCGGTTTCCCCCACGCCTTCACTAAGGCGGTCATGGCTCTCTACTCAGACCCATCTGCTAAGGTGAGAGGACTGGGATTCGTATCTAGATCTCTTGCGATTAAGAATGGTACGAGACAGGGGTGTCCCCTGTCCCCACTTCTATTCGCTCTGATGATGGAGCCTCTGGCCGCCAAACTTCGGACGACCTCTGCTATTCATCCCCTGGTGTTGCATGACATTCCGCAAGTTCTGGCATTGTTTGCGGATGATTTGATGGTCTTTTTGACCGAGCCGGAAGAATCACTACCTGAACTATTTAAAATTCTGTCACAGTTTGCCAACCTGACATATTACAAACTTAATTATACTAAAACTGAGGCTTATGCCCTTGGCTTATCTGACTTTACATTTGACACTCTGAAAGGGGCATACCCATTCAGGTGGTCTAGGGATAGTCTGAAACACCTGGGGGTTGTCCTCTCCCATAACCCCAAAAGAATTATAACCGATAATTATGGGTCTCTCCTCACAGAATTCCAACAGACGATCGCGGGTTGGAGGGTCGCGGAGGTTTCCTGGACGGGTAGGGTCGCGGCAGTGAAAATGCTCCTGTTACCCAAACTGATCTACTTTTTCAGGTGTCTTCCGGTTCTCGTTCCAGCATACCTGCTTAATCATTTCCAGTCCATTTTTACAAAGTACATATGGAAAGGAGGTCATGTGAGACTCCCATTGGCTCAGCTACAAAAACCTAAGAGATGTGGGGGCATGTCTGTCCCCAACGTTTCTCTATATTACAAAGCTGCCATGCTCTCGCATATCACGGCCTGGGGAGTCAAAGAATGCTCCTCAGGGTGGTTTCAGCTAGAGCAAGGATCATTACCAGCGGGCGTGGCCCTAGCCGAACTTATCTGGATACCGGATTATGCCGAAGTGTTGAGTGCAATCCATAACCGCATAATTAAGACCTGTCTGAAACTATGGAGAGAGCTGAGGTCCTCTGAACAGGTTGCTCCGCATCCCTCCCCAATACATTCTATCCAAGCCCTTTTACACTGCCTCCCGGATTCCCACCCCGGGAGATGGGAGGTCTTGGAGATCAGATTACTCTCAGATCTATACCAAGGAGATGTACTAGCTATCCCTCCTCACACTTACCTGTTGGAGGATTTTCCTCGGGAATTACGATTCGAATACCTTCGTCTGATATCACTTCTCCTGTCCTAGGGATTCCGGAGGTCAAACTTGAGAACCCTCACCAAATGGGAAAGGAGATGGTTGGGGGGTAAATCCCTACGGGGCACCCTGTCGTTCCACTATAGAACTCTCCTTAACACACCTCACTTCACGAAAACTCAGTCGGTGGTGGCTTGGGAGAGGGACTTGGGGGCGGTAACCCCAGATGGAAGATGGCAACGAGCCCTCCAAGATGTTATTGCAGCAGTTCGATGCTCTAATTTGTTTGAACTCTACCTCAAACTTCTGCTTCGGTGGCATTGGGTCCCGACCAGGTTACACAAAATGTACCCCACTCGGTCATTAGACTGCTGGAGGGGTTGCGAGCGACGTGGCACCCATCTGCACATCTGGTGGGAATGTCCCAAATTAGGGCGCTTCTGGGCCCAGGTGACAGCTCTGTTACAGAAGCTGGACCTTCTTGATACTCTCACCAGCGAAACTGCGCTTTTCCACCTTGGACTTCAGAACCTCCCAAAACCATCCCTCCTACTTGGAGTTACTATCCTCTTGGCGGCGAAACTCACCATCGCTAGACAGTGGGCGAAACACACCCCGGTCCTACTAAACCCAGTTCTGGAGTCTCTAGACTACATCCAGAAAATGGAAGAGTATGCGCTGAGAGTTGAAGGTCGTTATGACCTTTACTGCTCAATCTGGCTCCCTTGGGAAGAATACAGGAGGACAAAAGACCCTAATGAGTAAGTTAACCACCAGTTTGGTGAGTAGTTTGCGGTGAAACTTAATTACTGGCGATTTGGCCGCCCCGCCGAGGCAGCCGAGTCTCCTCCCTTCATTCCCCTGTCGTCGTCCCCCCCCCCTTTTTTTTTCCCTCTCCTCTTCCCTTCTTTTACCCCTCTCTCATACTCCTCTCTGCCAATAGTTCTTCGGGCCACCTAATTTTCCCCCATTCACAAGCTGTGTCCATTGGGTGGTTTACACTCAGTAGTTCATAAACTCAACCCCAACATATCTTAGACGGCTCTATACGCAAAATAACCACTTTCTATTCTATGTGATTCCCAATGAGCATCTATGACTGTGAAAACTAAGTCTCCCGCAGGAACCAGACTGCAGATCCCATGAGTGGATCTATTTGATATCGTTGACATCTGTATGTTTTGTTTATTAAAGTTCTAAATGGGGCAGCATTAGGGTCAACTCCCCGACCTCATCGTCAGTCAGAGAATGTTTGTAATTCTGGGAAGTTAATGACTTGTATTATTACATATGACACTGTATTTATTGCAATGTTTGTAAACCTAACTTCGTTATTGCCTAAATAAAAATATATTTAAAAAAAAAAAAAAAAAGGGCCTTTTGTGGGGCATTGCCCCAAAGATAACAGCTCTTTTAACTATCAAAAAACAAACACCCCCCCAACAGTAAAACTCACCACCCAACCAACCCCCCCCCCCAAATAAAAAAACTATCTAAAATAACCTGGGCTACCCATTGCCCTAAAAAGGGCATTTGTATGGGCATTGCCCTTAAAAGGGCATTTAGCTCTTTTACTGCCCATACCCTATTCTAGAAATAAAACCCACCCAAAAAACTCTTAAAAAAACTAACACTAACCCCCGACGATCCACTTACAGTTCTTGAAGTCCCGCTTGAAGGATCCATCCAGCCGGCGAAGTCCTCATCCAGGGTTTATGTTAGGGTGTTAGGTGTAAACGTAACTTTTTTTTCTACCATAGAAATCAGTGGGGTATGCTTCATTCTTTTGCAGCATCGAACATAAGCTTTCGTTGCTTTCATACTCCCATTGATTTCTATGACATCTGTGGCCTCAAGAGTGGCGGATTGAAAACCAGGTAGGATGTGTCGGAATAGCCGCAAGCGTACCAGTTAGAAGTTTGATAAATTGGAAAAAGTAATTGATTGCAAGGCTTGGTTTAAAGCTTTTAGGCTTATTAATAGATCCTCTGTATCAGCAAATATCCAGGAGACCCATATTAAGTTAATTAGATGGTATCTCACGCATTCACGGCTGCATAACATATTTCCTTCTCTTGGATCTTCATGTTGGAGGGGTTGTGGGGAGGAGGGTTCCCTTCTCCATATATGGTGGCATTGCCCAAAACTGAAAACATTTTGGACTGGAGTCTTAGGAAAAATCTCAGAGACCCTAAACTTAATCATCCCAAATACCCCAGAGACTTTGCTATTTCTTGACTTGCCTAAAACACAGAGCGAGGCACATCTAGCCCTGCTGTTAATAATGCTTACGGGGCTAAGAAATTAATACCTAAAAAGTGGAAAACGCAGAGCCTCCCCACAATAGAAGAATGGCACTCCCGATTAGACGAGATTCTCCTTTTGGAGAGATATCACTACTTAAAAACCCACAAGCTTGGGGTTAATGAAACTGTACTAGCTTTATGGCACAACACCATCTAATCCATTCCCATAATATTTTTTTTCTCTCTCCCCTCTTTCTTTGTCCACACCCCCCCCCCTCTTGTTACTGTTCTAACCTTTCCCTCCTCTTATTTCGATATTAATCACCTATAGCAACACAGATCTCAATTTATTTAATTATGATCTCATGCTCACATCATGGTCATAAATGAAAAACCTATTATATTCTAGTACCCATCCTTGCAGGGTGGGAATACACAATAATGATGTGAATTATCTATCAGTTATTTATGTTAAAAACTGTATGCAAGATTTGATTGTTTATAACTGATATTCTGACTGTTTTATGTCTTTACATTTTGATTTCACTTCAATAAAGCTTTTTTTGGGGGGGTGAAAAATTTGGAAAAAGTGTCAAATAGAGCCGAATGTGCATTTGGAACATCTGTAATGACGTAAGCATCGATCTGCATCGGATTGAGATTGCAGGATCGTATGCTACGTCACAAATTTCAACATTTGCCAATCTTGAGGCTTTGATAACTAGGTCGGATAAATCTCGCAACAATTAGGATGCGGAATTCCCACATATTTTCGGTTGACACTTTGATAAATAGGCCCCAGAGTATCAGCCAACTCGTAACATTTTTAAACTTAAAGGGACATGCCACCTACAATTTTTCTTTTATGATTTAGAAAGAGAAAACAATTTTAAACATCTTTCTAATTTACTTATATTATCTAATTTGTTTTATTCTCTTGATATTCTTTGATGAAAAGCATATCTACATATGCTCACTAGCTGCTGATTGGTTGCTGCACATAGAAGCCTAGTGTGATTGGCTCACCATGTGCATTGCTTTTTCTTCAACTAAGGATATTTAAAAAATGAAGCAAAATAAATAATGGTAAAAGTAAATTGTAATGTTGTTTAAATTTCTATTCTCTATCTGAATCATGAAAGAAAGATTTTGGGTTTAGTGGCCCTTTAACATTAATTTTACTGCAATTATTTTTCTATAGCCAAACTCCACCCACCATTTGCCTTATTTGGAGGAGTCAATTTGAGCTTTAGCCTGTAGTTTGCAGACAAGGCTAGCTGCTGTCTTAAAGTTAGTATAAAGTGAATTGTTTTGCAGTTGTTATCTGACAATGCCAATTAGTGAAAGATAGTAGGATCTCACCTTTGAGAAAGCCTCATGGCGAAATGCGCGTCAGGTGTGTGTATTAATTCTCTGCCGCTCTTTTAATTGTTATGAATAATAGTTAATTTGCATAATGCCCACAGAGATTATTTTTGCAGAGTTTGGATGTACAGAGTACAGACCCAATACATTTTAATAAATGTGTATTCACTGCTTAGAGAAAAGTTAATATTTTGAGGACTGTGTCCTCATAGATGTATAGTGATTTTTTTATTTAGCAGTGTTTACACAATGGGACAACCACTGCTGATTGATCCATATCTGCATCTCTGATGGATAGTGATTGATATGATTGTTAATTGATAACTAATGAAAATATATTCTTTCATTATATATAACTAAACATTTTATATAAAAATGCCAAGGCGTTTACTTACCCTAAATGCTTTCAATGATCAGAACCACATTAAATATTAAAGATAATTATTGTTAATTGTTGCAGATTGTTTATTGTAAATTGCTGCAGAACCTAGGAAGTCACACAGGTTCAGAGTTATAAAAAAGTTCATGCCAGCTTTGCTTACAGTCATTTATTATTTGCTTCACCCACATTTAAAACTTAGCTTAAAAGGGGTATAAAAAAAGTGCAATAAGAAAGTCCTGTTATATTTTAGAGCATTTTATTATAGCACTATTACTTGCAATGGGGTTAAACATACAGTTAAATTAGGCTATAGAACAGCAATGCACTACTGGGAGCTAGCTGTTCACATAGGTGAGCTAGTGACTAGAGACATACAGGGGTGGATAAAATTATGTGAACACTATTATTATAGGGGTTAATATTATTTGTTTAGGCTATAGTGTAAAAAACAAATGTGATTATCTTTCATTTGTCTATATTCTCTAGGTTGTATGTCAGTGTAGTATAAGGTGTGTTCAGCAGTAAAGGAGGAAGCCCCACCCTACTTCATGACGAGGGGGTGAAACCTGCGTTGGCATTGGCTGACCGTGTCACGTGATTGTTCACACTAAGTGAGAGTGTTTGAGCTCTGAGACGCCAAGTTTGAAAAGAGCAAGTATATGAGGATTTATCCTACGACATCCTACAGGTTTCGGACAGACTCTGGACTGATCGTTTATGCACCGGAGAGCTGCGAAGAAACTACAAAGTTAGTGGTATGGTTATATCATGCCCCTGTGATGGAATACAGTAATCTGACCCAACAAATATATAACTGCACTGATGCTTTATACACAACACAGAGGATGAGGATATGTACAGGTACTGATGAACTTTTAACACAGTGACTGTGTTTTCCAAGTGTGTAATCCTGCTGGGAAGGAGCCCTAATATATACTTTGGATTTAAAACTAGTGTTATTAGCAGCGTATAAATTACTGTGCTATATTTTTGGGATTTATAAATTAATATGCCATATATCTATGCAAGGAGAAAATACTGAGACACTTAAATCCCCAGGTACTATTCTTCCCAGGTATAGCTCTCTTGGTTTTTACGAGGGGGTCCTAGGGTAAGTAGGGGTAGAGTGTATTCGGCTTCATTTCCCTACCACTTATGTTTGTTCAAGTATGATGTCTGTTACATGATGTTTTTGTATCCTCTTTACTATATGCCTAATCTGTGATATTCATCTTAGATCCCTGTGCATATCTGTCCTAGTTTTACCCCTTTGGAGTGTTCTGGGGGTCTAGGTGTACAGATGGGGTGTAGCTGTTCACTTAGGCACAATATATGTTTTTTTTTACACTCTCATTACTTTGTGTCTATAATCTCAGTGACCAGTCACGAAGTTGGAGTAGACTTCTATATTTGAGGTGTCTATTCCTGTTTTTGATGTATATACTATGCATTGTATTTTGTTATGCTTTTCAAGTGAACCTGATGCCATTCTTGAATGCTGCTACACTTTATCACTAATGAAGTGCTTAATGTATCTAATCTGATTCTTGTATAAATTATACTTCCCTGTCTTATTTTGGTACATTCATGTGTCTAATTCTTTCTTTATATGGTAGTTTATATGTTTATAAAGGGTATGCACCGTTTTCTCATATAGAATTCTCCTTTACAGATTTTTTTGTTTGGAGGCATTTGCTACAGATTAGTATAGTTCTAACTATATAGGAGGTCCACCTAGTACCTTCCCCACCCTTTATGTGATAAATTGTGTTCAGCAGTGGTTAGTACAACCGGTTTCTGAAATATGTGAATGTCAGACATCCAAAGACAACAAATCATGGGTGCCCGTTCAGCCGGAGCATCTGTAACCATAATAGTAAAAGTGTTTTGTGTTTCAAGAGCAACCGTCTCTATGATTATGTCGGAACTAACAAACATTGTGTCCAAAGAACACAGAAATACTGCAGCAAAAGTGACAGCAGAATTCAAAATCACTTTGAAGACCCTGTTTCCACAAAAACTGTCCGCAGAGAACTTGACAAAGTCAGCGTCTATGGACACCAAAGTTTAGATGAAAAAAAAGATGGTGTCATAATCATAAAACCTGAACAGCAACAGGCCAGGTTTATGTATAAAGAGGGATACAACTAAAGTCGAGTGCAGTATAACACATATAATAAAACTCTCTTTTAATGAAGAACACTGCCAGCCACTGTTACTCCTTTACTGTATTCACACTTTGTACTCCAAAAATAGTGGAGCTCTCTCTTCCAGGGAATAAAAGCAGGGATATCTCAAAATACACCCTCTACTGTGTTCCACCAATCAGCACACCTCAGATAAGCAGGGAACAAACATAGTGGTACTTTTATGGAGTACATAGTATAAAGCCACCAAGGAAGCACGTTTGGTTCCAAATGTCAAACATGAGGGTGGATCTTTGGTGATCTGGTCCACCATATCTTAGTATTTGGCTGGCCCCATCATTAACCTAAATGGTTGAGATATTGCCATCATGATATTCTAGGTAATAAGGTAGGTGCATCCTATGGTCCCAATGTTATTTCCCAACAATGATGCCATTTTTCAAGATTACAATGTGCCTATACACAGAGCCAGAATAGTTCAATCTTGGAATGAGGAGCACTACTACATCTGCCCTGGCCAGCTCAATCACCTGACTTGAATATCATTGAACCTCTATTGGCAGTTTTGAAGAGCAGAGTGGGGCGCAGATTCCCTCCTCCAATATCTATGAAGCAAATGGCAGATGTTTTGATATATGAATGGTACAACATTCCACAGAAGACTATTCAAAAGTTGTATAAATCTATTAAAAGAAAGATGGAAGCTGTTTTAAAGGCAAATGGTGGTTCAATACCTTATTAATAAAGAAATATCACCTATTTCCGAGGTGTTCAACCCCTGTATGTGTATAGCCACTAACCACCAGTAGTGCACTGCGCCTCCGGAGCATATTTAACAAAGGCTACCAAGAGAACAGAGTAAATTTGCTAACAGGTGTAAATTGAAAAGTCTCTTAAAATTGCATGTTCTATCTAAACCAATGAATTAATGTTTATTTCATGTCCCTTTAATGTCCTTTAGTTCCTGGAAATGTAAATAAAACTTGCAAATTTGAAATGTTAAATTATAATCTTTTTTCTAGTTTTACAATTTCTGAGTATTACTGTGACCTGGTCTAATTAGTTCAGCCCAGAATCCAACCCCCCCCCCCCCACACACACACACACACACACACACACAGTGTGAGCAATTATCTCTTTCTGCTACACTTTTGTGACTGTTAAAAAAACTGCTAAAAAAGCTAAACTGTTGTAAACACTGAAATACAACTGTGTAACACATTTCTCATACATAAATGCCTGGTGCCAATGCGTAACCAATAATCATCGTAAGTGCCTTAATTACCTTCACCGGCATGAAAAGTCTATTCACCTGAAGCGCAATTTATAGATGGAAAGTAGCAGCAACATAAAGAGTTAGAGGGACATAAAACCAAAAAACTAAACTTTCATGATTCAGATACATCATGGGATTTTAGGACTTTTTAGTTTACTATCAAATTTATTTCATTTTGTAAGCTCAGGAGCGGCAGTGCACTACTGGAAGCTAGATGGTGATTGGTGGCTATGCACATATGCCTTTTGTCACTGACTCACCAGATATGTTCAGCTGTGGGTTCCAGTACTGCATTGTTGCTCTGGAACTGACTATAATTCCTTTTGCGAGGGTTAAACCTTTAGAGGTTGATCCCATTCTATTATTCGATTTGTTTCCAGTGGGTTTTTGTTCCTAAAAGGGCACTTTTCGTTTTGATACAATCACAATAGCGGGTTTTTGATAGGGATTGGCGAATGTTTTGCAACATTCCAAAATTGAAAAAAATTTTAATACATTCATTCGTTTTAAATGTTTGCACAACATGCTAACATTAGTTTTATGTAATAGTATTTCTAATGCTTTCTTTAACCCCTTAAGGACAAGGCCATTTTTCAATTTCTTTCCCTGAAGGACCAGGGCTATTTTTACATTTCTGCGGTGTTTGTGTTTAGCTGTAATTTTCCTCTTACTCATTTACTGTACCCACACATATTATATACCATTTTTCTCGCCATTAAATGGACTTTCTAAAGATACCATTATTTTCATCATACCTTATCATTTACTATAAAAAAAATATAAAATATGAGGAAAAAAATGGAAAAAAACGCACTTTTTCTAACTTTTAGCCCCAAAATCTGTTACACATCTACAATCACCAAAAATCACCCATGCTAAATAGTTTCTAAATTTTGTCCTGAATTTAGAAATACCCAATGTTTACATGTTCTTTGCTTTTTGTGCAAGTTATAGGGCAATAAATACAAATAGCACTTTGCTATTTCCAAACCACTTTTTTTCAAAATTAACGCTAGTTACATTGAGACACTGATATCTTTCAGGAATCCCTGAATATCCATTGACATGTCAATTTTTTTTTTAGAAGAGATCCCAAAGTATTGATGTAGACCCATTTTGGTATATTTCATGCCACCATTTCACCGCCAAATGCGATTAAATAAACAAAAATTGTTCACTTTTTCCCAAATTTTTTCACAAACTTTAGGTTTCTCACTGAAATTATTTACAAACAACTTGTGCAATTAAGGCATAAATGGTTGTAAATGCTTCTCTGGGATCCCCTTTGTTCAGAAATAGCAGACATATATGGCTTTGGCTTTGCTTTTTGGTAATTAGAAGGCCGCTAAATGCCACTGTGCATCACACGTGTATTATGCCCAGAAGTGAAGGGGTTAATTAGGGAGGATGTAGGGAGCGTCTAGGGTTAATTTTAGCTTTAGTGTAGTGTAGTAGACAACCCCAAGTATTGATCTAGGCCCATCTTGGTATATTTCATGCTACCATTTCACCTCTAAATGTGATCAAATAAAAAAAAACGTAAATATTTCACAATTTTAGGTTTCTCACTGAAATTATTTACAAACAACTTTTGCAATTATGGCATAAATGATTGTAAATGCTTCTCTGGGATCCCCTTTGTTTAGAAATAGCAGACTTATATGGCTTTGGCGTCGCTTTTTGGTAATTATAAGGCCGCTAAATGCCACTGCGCACCACACATGTATTATGCCCAGCAGTGCATGGGTTAATTAGGTAGCTTGTAGGGAGCTTACAAGGTTAATTTTAGCTTTAGCGTAGAGATCAGCCTCCCACCTGACACATCACACCCCAGGATCCCTCCCAAACAGCTCTCTTCCCTCCCCCATCCCACAATCGTCCCCACCATCTTAAGTACCGGCAGAAAGTCTGCCAGTACTAAAATAAAAGGTATATTTAAAAAAAAAAAAATTAAAAAAAAATTGTATAGCATTTTTACATATGCTGCTGAGTAGGATCCCCCCTTAGCCCCCAACCTCCCTGATCCCCCCAAACAGCTCTCTAACCCTCCCCCTCTACCTTACTGGGAGACATCTTGGGTACTAGCAGCTGTCTGCCAGTACCCAGTTTAGAAAAAAAATGCCTTTTTTTTATATATATTTTTTTTTCTGTAGTGTAGGTTCCCCCCCATAGACAAACCACCACCCCTTCCCAGATCCTTTACAATTAACATTTTCTGCTGCCCCCCGTCTCCCACTTATCAATCCACATTTTTCTGTAGTATAGCGGTTCCCACCCGCTCCCTCCCCGTGCACACGCCCGCCGCTCCCCGTGCACGCTCCTGACAACCCCGCCCCATCTCTCTTCAATCTTCCATCGATGGCCGCCCACCCGCCTCCCACCCACCAACGATCGATGCAGGTGCAGAGAGGGCCACAGAGTGGCTCTCTCTGCATCGGATGGGGGAAAAAAGTTATTGCAGGATGCCTCGATATCGAGGCATCACTGCAATAACTGTAAAGCGGCTGGAAGCGATCAGGATCGCTTCCAGCCGCTTTAATCCCCAAAGTCGTACAGGGTACGTCGCTGGTCTTTAAAGACCAGGTTGTGTGTGACGTACCCTGTACGACTCGTGTCGTTAAGGGGTTAAATGAAATATGTAATTTGAATTTTCTAATAATTCGATTCGAATTATGCAATATTCAAATTTGAATCTATGTATTTGTAATAGTATTTCTTATGTTCCCTTTAAATGTAATATTTAAATTATGCAATATTCTAAATAGAAAGATTCAAATCGATAATATTTGTATCTATTATGTATCAATTTACTAAATTCTCTACCACCCTATAACATTCGATTACCAAATGTTAATGGATTTTCATTCTAATCAACATTCGATTGTCCAAAATGAATGTCCACTGGACTATTCGTTCTATAAAACAAATTACACTTTCAACACCTTCGCCCATCCCTATTTTTTGGCTGTTTCTTGAAGCCAGATTGCCAGAAATAGCCTTATTTTTAATATGTAACAGATATTTTTTTTCAGCAATCACAGTCCAATATCTTTGTACTTTTCAACAGGTTTTCCAGACCATTGTACAAATTCAACACTTAAAGGCACTTGATAAAGTCTTGAAATGGCCTTTATGACAATTTAGAATAGTCCTATTATGTTGCACCACTGTGTCTATGGTCCTGAAATAATAATTGGATTACTAATTATTTAAAAATGAACATTATTTGGTGATCTTAATACAATATAAAATGTTAGATAGACTGGGGTGATCAAAATCCTTTAGAAACGATTATCTAATGTTTACTCTACAAAATTCACTATTAAAGTTTTTCTTTTTTTAGATAAACCATTTGATGAGTTTTTCTTAAAAATTTTGATCCGCACCTATATTAGCTAAATCCTGTAGTTTGAGAAGAGCCCCTTGACTTTGCATTCTTGGCTGCAGATGTCACTTATAAAGAAGACTATAAGAAGAAGGGTGCAATTTCCTTTCATCAATACGGAGAGGTTCTGCAAACATGGCCTGGACAGAGTCAACATCACTGAGAAGAAGAAAAAAACTATAATGATTTTCACAGCTTCCTCAAAGAAGATTTATGGGAAACTCCTACGCTTGTTCCCAGCATAATTAACAACTATGTATAGCAAGAGAACTCCTTTGGTTACCATGGTTGCAAACGTAAAAACATAGAATTAAATACCTACATCTTGTATTTTCATTAGTTCTATATCTTACGCAAAGTAACTAAATGATTCAAGTATTGATTTAGCCATTGGCAAAATGGGACATTTACGCCACTATGCACCAATCAGAAACATATTTATTTAATAAATATTATCCCTATAGGGTTGTTGATTATTAATACTAGAAAGCTTTCCATCAAATAATGTCAAGTACATTAAGTATTGTATGTGATAGGTGGCTTTTTAATTTGCTTGGCTAAATATGCAATTTAAATAAACCTATTCCCTTGCAACATTTGCTTGTTTGAAGGTTGTTGTTTTTAAAAAAATAATTTGCTCTGCGTTAGATCATCTCAATGAAATCAATAAAAAAAGTCAATAAATTTAAACTCTCACTAGCTAGAAATATATTTATTTATTGTGTCTTAACAGACCATCCAAACAAAAGCATAATTAATCAATATTATAAGTTACAACTCCCTAGATGGGAACCAAAGCACTGTATGTTCACATTAAGGGCCAGATTACAAGTGGAGCACAAAATATTGCTTTCCCTAAAGCGATATTTGCGCTCCACTGAGTAATACCAACACATGCTTATGTGCGCTGGAATTACAAGTTAGGTGTAATGCTAGAGTGTGCTTCCATAGGCTCCAATGGGAGCCTCGTTGTGATGCCGTCATACACGATGGGCAGCGAATTTAAATATATATGTATATAAGCATATACAGTATCTCACAAAAGTGAGCACACCCCTCACATTTTTGCAAATATTTTATTATATCGTTTTATGTGACAACACTGAAGAAATGACACTTTGCTACAATGTAAAGTAGTGAGTGTACAGCCTGTATAACAGTGTACATTTGCTGTCCTCTCAAAATAACTCTTCACACAGTCATTAATGTCTAAACCGTTGGCAACAAAAGTGAGTACACCACTAAGTGGAAATGTCCAAATTGGGCCCAAAGTGTCAATATTTTGTGTGGCCACCATTATTTTCCAGCACTGCCTTAACCCTCTTGGGTATGGAGCTGGTGGATGTTAGAGACTTTGCACTCCCTCACTTTCCATTTGAAGATGCCCCACAGATGCTCAATAGAGTTTAGGTCTGGAGACATGCTTGGCCAGTCCGTCACCTTTACCCTCAGCTTCTTTAGCAAGGCAGTGGTTGTCTTGGAGGTGTGTTTGGGCTTGTTATCATGTTGGCTGCCCTGTGGCCTAGTCTCCGAAGGGAGGGGATCATGCTCTGCTTCAGTATGTCACAGTACATGTTGGCATTCATGGTTCCCTCAATGAACTGTAGCTCCCCAGTGCCGGCAGCACTCATGCAGGCCTAGACCATGACACTCCAAGCACCATGCTTGACTGTAGGCAAGACACACTTGTCTTTGTACTCCTCACCTGGTTGCCACCACACACGCTTGACACCATTTGAACCAAATAAGTTTATCTTGGTCTCATCGGACCACAGAACATGGTTCCAGTAATCCATGTCCTTAGTATGCTTGTCTTCAGCAAACTGTTTGCAGGCTTTCTTGAGCATAATCTTTAGAAGAGTCTTCCTTCTTTGACGACAGCCATGCAGACCAATTTGATGCAGTGTGCAGCGTATGGTCTGAGCACTGACAGGCTGACCCCATACCCCTCCAACCTCTGCAGCAATGCTGGCAGCACTCATACGTCTAATTCCCAAAGACAACCTCTGGACATGACGCTGAGCATGTGCACTCAACATCTTTGGTCAACCATGGTGAGGCCTGTTCAGAGTGGAACCTGTCCTGTTAAACTGCTGTATGGTCTTGTCCACCGTGCTGCAGCTTAGTTTCAGGGTCTTGGCAATCTTCTTATAGCCTAGACAATCTTAATGTAGAGCAACAATTCATTTTTCAGATCCTCAGAGAGTTCTTTACCATGTTGAACTTCCAGTGACCAGTATGAGAGAGTGTGAGAGCGATAACACCAAATTTAACACACCTGCTCCCCATTCACACCTGAGACCTTGCAACACTAATGATGACACTAGGGAGGGAAAATGGCTAATTGGGCCCAATTTGGACATTTCCACTTAGGGGTGTACTCACTTTTGTTGCCAACGGTTTAGACATTAATGGCTGTGTGTTGAGTTATTTTGAGGGGACAGCAGTTATACAGGCTGTACACTTTCTTCAGTGTTGTCACATAAAAAGATATAATAAAATATTTTCAAAAATGTGAGGGGTGTGCTCACTTTTGTGAGATACTGTACATATATATTTACAGGAAAACACACAGTGTAAAGTCACTTTAAGTGCCGTTTTTTTTTTTCTAACACCCCACACCCGCCAACTTCCCGCATTAAAAACTGTTTCATGCAGTTATTTTATTAAAAAATAAAAATGCTACAATTTTTTTTTTTTTTTTATAATATCCACACCACTGTATTTTGGGGGCATTTGGGGCACATTTATAAAATTAACCAGAGATCTGATTTTATAAGCACTTGTAATGAATGGCTGTGTATTTATTGCGTGTAATTTAGCCCTAGATTGATTATGAAGTACAACAATTGATTGACAAATGTTAAGGCATTCGTAAAGTTAATCATCAGATATTTGCCATATTGTAGATTTTTTTTGCACTCAGTGGTTGTGATTTATAGTGTTTAGCCTTCTCTGGCAACCACTATTAATCTCAGAAATAAATCAGGTAACTTATATTGATCTCAGTTTTCATATACAGTAACTCTTTCTTTCCTTCTCCCTATCCCTCCCTCCTTTTCTTTTTTTGTATATTACTCTTTTTTCTGTTGTACTTTAATCTTTATTTATTTTTTCTTTTATACATCAATTCAATTAAATTGCTGAAATGTAAAGTATTGAAATCAACCACTGTTAACATATCTATTGCATTAAACAGTATTCATTTATTTTACAGTTTCTAAATCAAGTGAAATATAGAATGACTTGTGCACAGGTCTAATCCATTCCCCTGCAGGTATGACATGTTCCATTTTAGAGAACATATGTGAAATAATGAGAATTTAGTTTCTGTCATCACACAAGGGAAAAAATGAAAAAGTTGCAAGAAAACGCAAAATAAATTACAAAGAGAACAAATTGAAAACATTATTTGATGCCGATTGCACTACATTTTATTCTGGCACATCTAATTTATAGGTAGCACATATATTATATAAGTGTTAACCCACATGTCAAATCAACATATTTTTGTATGATTTTTATTTTATTTTTCAAGTAGATGCCTTTAAATCTAAATAAAAAATTAAATAAAAAAAAAAACAGTTTTAGCCTTTATAACTCTAAGATTGGCACCAACTACACAATGCTAATACCTGCACTAATAGAAGCACCAACTGGTAATTATACTTTGTATACTGTGCACGTACCATACCTACCAATCAGCCCCCATGTGTGTGCACTCTCTGGGGCCAATTTATCAATGTCTGTCTGACATGATACGCTGTAGCGTATCATGTCCGACTGACCACTGAATGCCGACAGCAAACGCTGTCGGCATTTAACATTGCACAAGCAGTTCACCAGAACTGCTTGTGCAATGTCGCCCCCTGCAGATTCGTGGCCAACTGACCGCTAGCAGGGGGTGTCAATCAGCCCGATCGTACAGGATTGGGCAAATTGCAGACCGCAGCCTCAGAGGCAGCGGATCAGTTATAGAGCAGCATTCTTAAGACCGCTGCTTCATAACTACTGTTTTCGCAAACAGCGGCATCAAGCTTCATTCGGAGCTTGATAATTCGGCCACAATGTATGTCAAAGTGCCTTACATTAGTAATGTTAAATTTTGACAACTGATGCTGCATTGTACATGGTGATTGCGAGTGGACAGGTTCTCTGCTTGAGAAACACACAAAGACACACTCATACAAAGACACACACTCATACAAAGACACACACTCACACTAAGACACACACTCACACTAAGACACACACTCATACTAAGACACACACTCACACTAAGACACACACTCACACTAAGAGACACACTCACACTAAGACACACACTCATACTAAGACACACACTCATACTAAGACACACACTCATACACAACTATTTACATTTGCACAATAACTACTTTTATAAATTACAAGAGTATCTGCCTTACCATTCGATTTGCAAGCCTCTTGCCTCTGGCCTAGAAATTTTAGGCGTGGCTGGCAGTGGCAGGTACATTAATACTCTGATATTGCTAAATTTCCTATTTCTATAACAATAGTATAAAAAACAGAAAATAATAACTGTGCTCCTTTACCGTAGCTTAATCTGTGTAGTATCAGACTAAAAGATATTCTCTTTACAAGAGCATCTCTTTATATCAAAATGATAGCAATTTTTTCAGACAAATTATAAAAACAAACATATCACATCACATTAAACAAAAATCTTCAGCATGAATAAAAAAAGTCCAAAAGTTGTTAGTCTAAATAGTTCATGGGATGATTTGTAACAGATGAAACAGGCTCCAAATGTTTCAAAATGCCTGACAAAATAAGGGCACTTTGACCAGTATGAAAAAGTTACCACAGGGATGGTGCACTTTATTACTTGCACCAATCTTTTTGCAGTAACAAACATCATAGGAAGGGACACCTCCACCGGTTCCCCGCTCTTTCTCCTGTGTCTACTCCAAATCGATACCCGCTTGTCTCATCCATATGGTATTGGTGTCTTTAGGATAACCAATATCTCTGTTTTGAGGAGCGCAGTTTCTCACGACTACAGGCTGAGGAAGCCCAGAATGGTCAAAAGTAGAGCAAAGCATTTCGGCAGTAGTATTGCCTTTGCCTTGCTGACAAGCATTATGCTCTTATATACCATGGGGTAGATTTAACATTGCTCAAGCATTTCTGGTGAAATGCTTGTGCAATGCCGACCCCTGCTCACTGTCGGCCCTTCGGCCACTAGCAGGGGCAGTCAATCATCCTGATCGGATCGGGATGACTTCAGTCCGCCACCTAAAAAGGGACGGTAAAGTTAAGGAGCAGCAGTCTTACATACAACAGATGTATCCGTACATCTGATTGTGATATTGATCTTATAATGCTTTCCTGTAATGTAATAATTTATTTATTTCTGTCTGTGTTCATATTTGCAGGACTTACAATTAAGACATCCTATTTATAGGATACTTTTCAGTTTTCTATATATTTTAAACATAATTTTCCAATTTGATTCTATTATATAATTTGCTTCCTTTAATAAAAAGCCTACCTAGGTAGAGTCAGGAACAGCACTACTCAGAGCTATCACTGGTAGCTGCACAATATATGCCTTTTTCTCATTGGCTCACTCGATGAGTTGAGTTAGATCTCAGTAGTGCATCGCTTCTCCTTCAATACCAAGTGAATGAAGAAAATTTCATAATAGAAGTAAATTGGAAAGTTTGTTTTAAAATTGTATGCTCTATCTGAACAAAAGAAAAAAAATGTTTAGGTTTCACTTCCCTTTAAAAATAAACAATATTTACAGATTAGTGACAAATAAATAACTATAAAGTGTCAACTGCTTACAGTTACTACAACATACACAAAACAAAGTGTAAGTAAGCAATTACAGTAATTCATTTAGTAAAATGGATGTTCCTGTACTGAGTTTGTGAGGTCAGTCACTGTCCATCAATAAAAAGGTGGGAGATCTGCTTATGAACCAGTGAGCAACCAGTCCGTAAGTCTCAGCTTCAAAATTTTAGGACTAGATTACAAATGGCGCGTTAATTTGCCTGGGTATTACAAGTTGTAAGTAAAGCGCAATCGAAATGAATGTGTGTCAGATTAGCATGATGGAAGACCTTGTGTAAAGGATTAGCGATAAAATAAAAGCTGCACCAAACACAACATAAATACATTACAATAAACTGTTACACTCATATAAGCACTATCTTATACAAAAAAATCTCGTATAAATATTCTTAAAAAATATTTCTAAGGGTTAAAAGGTATATGGTATTTGGCCATGTATTTAAAAATATTTAAAAAAAATACACACCCATGTTAAAATGTCAGGTTTCTGTGATGTAAAAAAATGAGACAAAGATAAATCATTTCAGAACTTTTTCCACCTTTAATGTGACCTATAAACTGTACAACTTGATTGAAAAACAAACTGAAACTTCTAGGTGAGAGAAGTAAAAATAAAAAACTGAAATAATATGGTTGCATAAGTGTGCATTATAACTGGGGATGTAGCTGTGTTTAGAATTGAGCAATCACATTCAAAATCATGTTAAATAGGAGTCAATACACACCTGACATCATTTAAAGTGCCTCTGATTAACCCCAAATAAAGTTCAGCTGTTCTAGTAGGGAAACAGGCAAACGAGTTGCACACTGATAATTATAATAGAAAGATACAGGTGCTCCCTAGAAAAATAAATATACAACAACATAAACCAGAAAGTAGAAAATCCACAATAAGGAATTTCTAAAAGTCTAGGCAAACTCAGCACAACTGTGTAATAAAAAAGCACACTAGAGATTCATTGTGTCAAAAAAAAAGTTAATTTATTAAATAAGCAAACACACAAACATAGACATCATATTCATACAGGGGATCCCACAATAGCATGTATGAAACACACTGGCCGAGAGTCTATCTGGTGCACCAGTAATAGGAACAAGATGCCGTCTTAGATCAATGTTTGTTATTTGTAATCCAAAAGAGGGTAACAGTCCCCAAATTGCCTCGGAACCAGGCGAGTCAGACCTATACCCCTATTTACCAAAGTAGTAAAATACGTTAGAGTCTGAAGGTCTAGTAGGTCTTTCCTGACATTTTCTGAATCGCAACCTATAGCAAAAGCCATGGTTTGCAGAGAGCTTCCAAAGCATCAGAAGGATCTCATTGTTAAAAGGTATCAGTCAGGAGAACGGTACAAAAGAAAGAATTTCCAAGGCATTAGATATACCATGGAACACGGTGAAGACAGTCATAATCAAGTGGAGAAAATATGGCGCAACAGTGACATTACCAAGAACTGGACGTCCCTCCAAAATTGATGAAAAGACGAGTAAAAAACTGGTCTGGGAGGCTGCCAAGAGGCCTACAGCGCCATTAAAGGAGCTGCAGGAATATCTGGCAAGTACTGGCTGTGTAGTGCATGTGACAACAATCGCCTGTATTCTTCATATGTCTGGGCTATGGGGTAGAGTGGCAAGATGGAAGCCTTTTCTTACAAAAAAAAAAACATCCAAGCCCAGCTAAATTTTGCAAAAACACATCTGAAGTCTCCCAAAAGCATGTCACAAAAGGTGTTCTGGTTTGATGAAACCAAGATTAAACTTTTTGGTCATAATTACAAAAGATATATTTCGGCGCAAAAACAACACTGCATATAACCAAAAGAACACCATACTCACAGTGAAGCATTTTGGTAGCAGCATCATGCTTTGGGTCTGTTTTTCTTCAGCTGGAACTAGGGCCTTAGTCAAGGTAGAGAGAATTATGAACAGTTCCAAATACCAGACAATATTGGCACAAAAACTTCAGGCTTCTGTTAGAAAGCTGAACATGAAGAGGAACTTCATCTTTCAGCATGACAACGCCCCAAAGCATACATCCAAATCAACAAAGGAATGGCTTCACCAGAAGAAGATTAAGTTTTGGAATGGCCCAGTCAGAGCCTAGACCTGAATCCAATCGAAAATCTGTGGGGTGATCTTAAGTGGGCTGTGCACAAGAGATGCCCTCACAATCTGACAGATTTGGAGTGTTTTTGCAAAGAAGAGTGGGCAAATCTTGCCAAGTCAAGATGTGCCATGCTGAAAAACTCATACCCAAAAAGACTGAGTGCTGTAATAAAATCAAAGGGTGCTTCAACAAAGTATTAGTTTAAGGGTGTGCACACTTATGCAACCATATTATTTTAGCTTTTTATTTCTTCTTCCCTCCACCTAAAAGATTTTAGTTTATTTTGCAATTGAGTTGTACAGTTTATAGGTCACAATAAAGGTGGAAAAAGTTCTGAAATTATTTATCTTTGTCTCATTTTTTTACATCACAGAAACATGACATTTTAACAGGGGTGTGTAGACTTTTTATATCCACTGTATGTGTATATATATATATATATATATATATATATATATATATATATATATATATATACTGTATATATCTGTATATCCCTATACCTGTAAATCTATTCCTATAGATATATTGGTATAGATATATATTTTACATATATTTTACATTAAATTATATATATATATTTCAATAACGTGCCTTATAATAACTTAGTTTATATGTGCGGTAACCCAACATTGGGTTAGACCTAAATTGCGAAACCTGAACTGTGTTACGCATATTTCTACACATACAATATTTTTTAAATTCTTATTATTAAATATATATTTCTAGATAAATGTGATACTGTTAATGTAAAATGTATATCTATACCTATATATCTACAGGATGTCATAATACTACTCCCTTTAAGTGTTCACATGTGGTAAATAATGTCTCTTTAAGAAATACTCAGTCTCAGACTGAAACTCCTATTTAAGGAGGGACTCAAGCACTTTGCCAATTGCTTGATAATTGCAAGTGTATGGTGAAAGATATTCAACAGAATTCTAATCCAGCTCCTAAGTATTACTGAATATAATCCAAATTCTTTACAAGGATCTAACAATCTAAACTTACTTATCAAAATAGAACTTACCATCTAAGAACTAAGAATCCAAATTTAAAATTACTCTGTACATTTTTTATCACATCAGAACCGCTTCACTAAATCAAACAGTTGTGTTTTCACAGCACGCTGACGTCACCAGCCGCTCAGCGTGTGAATCAGGATTCCGGAACAGCGTCTCTGCATCAGCTACACTCTCTGCTTGTGACCGCTCCCCAAACACTCTTACCTGAGGAATAATATCAGCGCAATAAGGATTTCATCTACTAACTAAACCAGGGGCGTAAACGCAAGTATTTGGTTTATTGATTTATGCACTAAATAACGTTATTAACCACTGTGAACTTATCACCTATATGAATCATTATATATGAACTGCCAAGAATCATTATATATGAACTGCCAATAACAAAGTATTTTCTCTGGTTATACTAATTAACAAAGAATACAGTTCACCTCTGCCTGTTACATAACGGATGCTGTGACTCTATTATAAATAATCCTCTTAGGCCAAAACTTTACAATATTTTTCATTTAGTGTTACTACACATAGTTCAAGTCTGAACTTTCTCACTTTGCGTTTACTATAAAAAGCTCAAGTCTGTTAAATTTGATCTTTAATCTCTGAACAGAGTTATATTTGTCCAAGTGTATATTACTTTTACTCTTGAGACATTTAAACTTTATTCTCTATTTCACTAATCACCACTGTTATTCCTAAGAGGTATCAGTTCCCACTCCTCATTGGGAACTGCATAAATAGGAATACCTACAAACATATATTATTTCAGTATTCAAGACTTAGGGTTATTGCAGAATTATCAAGCCTATAAAAAGGAACACATAAGATGGATCCTGCACAAATGGCCAATGAAATTGGCACCCTTAACCAAAAGGTTGAACTACTTGCACAAGGTTTAAATGAACTTAAAACTGAAAATAACACTCTTAAACGCCTAATAGATGATTACTTCACACAGAAAACCACTGATTCTCCTGAACCCCAAATTAACCCTCCACATCCCTTCTCAGGGGTTCGCTCAAAATATCGTGAATTTAAGAATTCATGTATGCTATTATTTGCTATGAAACCCAAAACGTACAGCACTGAACGCATTAAAGTCTGTACCACAATCTCATACCTGAGTGGGGAACCCAGAGCATGGGCCGATAGATTCTTTGAGTCTGGGGATCCTATACTTGAATCTTTAGAAAACTTCTTCACAGCAATGTCTACCCTATACGAGGATACCAACAAACAAAACACTGCTGAACTGAATCTGAGAGCTCTAAGACAGGGGAAAAGTGCGGTTGAAGATTATATAGCCGAATTCCAACTCTGGGCTACTGATTCACAATGGAATCTTGTCAGTCTAAAAAATCAATTTAGACTGGGTTTATCAGAACACCTCAAAGATGAACTCTCTCTAATTGAATTGCCCGAAACCTTAGATGCACTAATGAAAGTTAGTATTTCAATGGATCGTCGCTACAGGGAAAGAAAGTTAGAAAAACAACATCCTGAACCATATACAAAGAAACACTATCCTGTACATTATGACAAACCCAACACATCAGCAGTACCCATGGAAATTGGAACCATAAAAGGACCATTAACTCCAGAAGAAAAGACAAGACGTCGCTTATCTAATCTATGCATGTACTGTTCTAACAAGGAACATAGTGTGTCAACATGCCCTCTCCTTCTTCGTCAAAAGAGGGGTAAGACTTTTTACAGTATAAATAATATCTCTACCGAAATTAATAATCATTTGACCATATCTATGTCTTTGCAGTGGGATCAACACCTCTACCAGAGCGAGGCTATGATTGACTCCGGAGCTTTCGGAATGTTCATAGATCAGAAAATAGTTAATGCAAATAAAATACCCTGTGTGTTAAAAGAAATACCAGTCTATGTTAAGGTCATTGATGGGTCCAATTATTTAAAGGGTCCCATTACACACCACACCATTCCTCTACTCACTACAACAAATGATGGTCACAAAGAATATATCACATATGACATTATCCCTGGTTCCATTCATCCCATCATTCTGGGTTACCCATGGTTATCCAAACACAACCCCACTATTGATTGGTCAGATAATAAGGTAAAGTTTGATTCTCCATATTGTTCATCAACTTGTTTTCCTTATATACAAATTAATAATGCTGTTTCTGCTTTACCTCAAGAATACGCTGAATTCGCAGACGTATTCAATCTTAAAGAAGCAGAAAATCTTCCTCCACACCGACCATATGACTGCCCTATAGATACAAAACCAGGTGCAGTCATACCATTTGGAAGAATTTACCCATTATCTCAAAAAGAATTGCAATTCCTGAGGGAATATCTAGATGATAACCTGCGTAAAGGCTTTATCTCTCCTAGTACATCTCCTGCTGCAGCAGGTATTTTTTTTGTTACTAACAAAGACGGTACCAGGCGACCGATTATCGATTACAGAGCACTTAATTCCATAACCATTAAAAACAGATACCCCCTTCCTCTCATCCCTGAGCTTCTAGAAAGGTTGAATGAAGCAACAATTTTCACCAAATTAGATCTTAAAGGTGCATACAACCTTATCAGGATGAAGAGTGGGGATGAATGGAAAACGGCTTTTAGGACGCATTACGGCTTATTCCAGTATAATGTCATGCCGTTCGGTCTCACGAATGCCCCCGCCACATTCCAATATTTTATAAATGATATCTTTAAAGACCTTATGGATGTGTGCGTGGTGGTTTATTTAGACGATATTTTAATATACTCTCGTAATATGACAGAACATATTAAACATGTAAGATGGGTATTAGCTAGACTGCGTGAACATCAACTCTATGCCAAGATGGAGAAGTGTTGTTTCCACGTAAAGACTATAAAATTTTTGGGATACATAATTTCCCCTACTGGTATAACTATGGATCCTGAAAAGGTATCCGCTATACTCAATTGGGCTAAACCCACTTCTTTAAAATCATTACAAAGATTTCTGGGATTCGCCAATTTTTATAGACGATTCATAAAAGATTTTTCTACAATTGTCAAACCATTAACCAGACTGACCGGCAAACAAAAGTTCAAATGGGACAAAGATGCTCATGATTCCTTTCAACTCTTAAAAACCAAATTCTCATCGGCTCCCATATTACAGCTTCCCCATCCTGATTACCAGTATACAGTAGAGGTTGATGCATCTAACACCGGAATTGGGGCAGTTCTCTCACAACAAAGTTTGACTAACCCTACTTTACATCCGATTGCATACTACTCTAGATCACTCTCGAATGCTGAAAGAAACTACTCAGTGGGAGACAAGGAATTATTAGCGATCAAATGTGCTCTGGAACATTGGAGACATTTACTTGAGGGCACCTCCAAACCATTTTATATCTTCACTGATCACAAGAATCTTCAATATTTAAGGAATAATAAAACACTTTCTTCCAGACAGGTACGATGGGCTTTGTTTCTGGAAAGGTTCGACTTTTTAATCACTTATCGTCCTGGGTCAAAAAATATGAAAGCAGACGCCCTCTCTAGATCCTTGGAACCAATCTGTGAAGAACCAGAGGACAAAGACATCATAGCCCCTCACAAGATTATCGCATCTGCCACTTCTCTACTCACAGAAATAGTAGACGCTCTACAATCAGACACAGAGATTCCTCCATTCTGTGTAACAGATGAAAAGACAGGATTAAAAACTTACAACAATAAGACCTATATACCCTCATCCCTACGACTTGAATTGATACAACACTATTATAATTCTCCGCTTTCTGGACACCCTGGAATAACAAAGACACAGGAACTCATTAAAAGAACCTTCTGGTGGCCACAATTAAATCAAGATGTAGTAAAATTCGTAACAAGTTGTGAAACATGCGCTAGAAATAAGAAAGACCATCATAGACCATTTGGTCTTATGTGCTCCTTACCCATTCCAGAGGTTCCATGGTCTATGATAGCGATGGACTTTATAGTGGAGTTACCACCTTCCAACCAATTTACCACCATTCTGGTTGTAGTTGATCACTTGACTAAACTGGCCCACTTCATCCCTTTAAAATCATTACCAACTGCCCTTAATACAGCAAAAATCTTTATGTCTCACATTGTGAAACTGCATGGATTACCTACTTCCATTGTCTCAGACCGTGGAACACAATTTACTTCTCAATTCTGGAGGGAATTATGTCGAATTCTTCAAATATCATCAAGACTCTCTACATCATTCCATCCACAATCCAATGGATTGACTGAACGTACAAATCAGACCCTGGAACAATATCTTCGCTGCTATGTTTCCCATCTTCAGGATGATTGGGCAGATTGGCTACCATTGGCAGAATTCGCGTATAATAACTCCATGAACACCTCTACCAAAACCTCTCCATTCCATGCCACCTACGGATACCATCCTAAGTCTCTACCTGGTAGGGACCTAGTATCCGTTAACCCTGCTGTTTCTAATTACACCCAAAATCTAAACACCTCCCTTACTTTATTGAAAAGACATCTCGAAGAAGCCAAATCCACACAAAAGAAATATTACGACACTAAAAGATGTAACCCTCCAACCTATAAAGTTGGTGATCGTGTTCTTCTATCTACTAAGAATCTTAAACTCACAGTACCCTGTAAAAAACTTGCAAATCAATTTATTGGTCCTTATACTATCACAAAGATCATTAATCCTAATGCAGTCACTCTAAAACTTCCAAGTAACTTAAAGATACATCCCTCTTTTCATGTTTCCCTGTTAAAACCTTTCCGTGGGAATAACAACACTCAACCAACTATGACCGATGCTTCCATCATAGCGGAACCTGATCAATCGGAATATGAAATAGAAAAGATCCTTGATTCCCGCATTCGTTGGAGACGAGTGGAATACTTGGTTCACTGGAAAGGTTATGAACATGAGGAGGATTCCTGGGTACATCATGCAAATCTTCATGCACCTCACTTGCTCTCTGAATTCCATAAAAAATATCCCACGAAACCATGTGCTGGGGGAAGATGGAGGGCATCCTGAAAGGGGGGATCTGTGATAATACTACTCCCTTTAAGTGTTCACATGTGGTAAATAATGTCCCTTTAAGAAATACTCAGTCTCAGACTGAAACTCCTATTTAAGGAGGGACTCAAGCACTTTGCCAATTGCTTGATAATTGCAAGTGTATGGTGAAAGATATTCAACAGAATTCTAATCCAGCTCCTAAGTATTACTGAATATAATCCAAATTCTTTACAAGGATCTAACAATCTAAACTTACTTATCAAAATAGAACTTACCATCTAAGAACTAAGAATCCAAATTTAAAATTACTCTGTACATTTTTTATCACATCAGAACCGCTTCACTAAATCAAACAGTTGTGTTTTCACAGCACGCTGACGTCACCAGCCGCTCAGCGTGTGAATCAGGATTCCGGAACAGCGTCTCTGCATCAGCTACACTCTCTGCTTGTGACCGCTCCCCAAACACTCTTACCTGAGGAATAATATCAGCGCAATAAGGATTTCATCTACTAACTAAACCAGGGGCGTAAACGCAAGTATTTGGTTTATTGATTTATGCACTAAATAACGTTATTAACCACTGTGAACTTATCACCTATATGAATCATTATATATGAACTGCCAAGAATCATTATATATGAACTGCCAATAACAAAGTATTTTCTCTGGTTATACTAATTAACAAAGAATACAGTTCACCTCTGCCTGTTACATAACGGATGCTGTGACTCTATTATAAATAATCCTCTTAGGCCAAAACTTTACAATATTTTTCATTTAGTGTTACTACACATAGTTCAAGTCTGAACTTTCTCACTTTGCGTTTACTATAAAAAGCTCAAGTCTGTTAAATTTGATCTTTAATCTCTGAACAGAGTTATATTTGTCCAAGTGTATATTACTTTTACTCTTGAGACATTTAAACTTTATTCTCTATTTCACTAATCACCACTGTTATTCCTAAGAGGTATCAGTTCCCACTCCTCATTGGGAACTGCATAAATAGGAATACCTACAAACATATATTATTTCAGTATTCAAGACTTAGGGTTATTGCACAGGAAGATATATACAGGTATAGGTATATAAAGATATATATATATATATATATATATATATAAAAATAAATATGTATTTACAATAAAACATTGGAATATTAGAATATGAAATATTATTAAGTCCTGTCAGGTTAACATGCAAACAATAAGTGTTGGGTTTTTTCTTCTACGCTCTCCATTGAAGTGGTTGTGTGTGGTTGTGATATCCAAAGTCCTGAAGTTAGCAAGCATCTTGTAAAAAACGTTTACTTTTGACTTGTAATACACGTGCTATAACCTGCGCACGCAAAAAGATTACTTTAAGTTTTTGCTCGAGCGGGAGCGCTAAATAACATGTCACTTTTATTTTGGCCCATAATAAGCAGCTTTAGCTTAAAGGGACAGTAAACCTAAAAAATAATGTTATATAATATAATTCTGCACATAGTGCAGAATTATATAACATTATTTTAGTGCTATTGTAATAAAACCTTTTTTTCCATTTTAATTTTTTTAAAATATGTCCGTTTTACAGACCCGCTCTCTGTACTCTGCTGAGCGGGTCTTTTTTTTTACACAGCGCATCGGGCCAGCTGTATAGTCACAGCCCGGACCGACCGCACCATAACACTAAGTGCAGCTCGCTCCTGCTCTGTCTGACAGCAGGAGCGAGCTGTACTGTGTATATTGGCGCGGTTGGGCCGGGCTGTGACTATACAGCTGGCCCGATGCGCTGTGTAAAAAAAACCAGACCTGCTCAGCAGAGAGCAGAGAGCGGGTCTGTAAAACAGGCATATTTTAAAAAAATTAAATGGGAAAAAAAGGTTTTATAACGATAGCACTAAAATAATGTTATATAATTCTACACTATGTGCAGAATTATATAACATTATTTTTTTGGTTTACTGACACTTTAACAATTTTTTTTTCATGCAAAAATATTTTTAATATTTTTAAGTCATCCTCTTTCACGTGCATTTAGAAAGTTTTAGAATTTTCTGTCACTTTAGACATTTAATTTCAAACTTAGTTGAGGTTTGTGTCATTCTGTTTAACAATGCGTTTATTGAGCCTAGCTATACTTTAGCTGCCTGATTTGATCTGACTTTGCCCAACTTTATCAACTAACTTTTTTACATTCATTGTGAAGTCATTTTGAAGGT
Source organism: Bombina bombina (assembly GCF_027579735.1). Lineage (NCBI taxonomy): Eukaryota > Metazoa > Chordata > Amphibia > Anura > Bombinatoridae > Bombina > Bombina bombina. The sequence continues at coordinate 138,551,001 of NC_069499.1, read as the reverse complement.
TACAACATTGTTGATAGGCCTTTACAAAGGTTAAAGGGATATTCCAGCCAAAATTGCAATCGACATGGATGCATTTTATTTTCGAAAAGAAGCATTTTTGTAATATACACCTCTTAGCCAAAATGCTTATAATGAAATGTATAGCTGTTTCAAAAGTGTATTTAAGTATGCACCAGCCTAAGGTGCTTGTACCATCTGGTAATGACACAATTTGTTAATTACTGACATGATACAAGCCCCACTGGTGCTCTGAGCAGCTGCAGTATTTAAAAAGTTGGTGCACTGAGAATATCAAGCTATGCTTCACATGCACGTGCAGAGAAAAATATTACCACTAAAACAATAACTTTTATTAGAAGCATATTTGCCAATACATGTACATTACAAATATGTTTCTATTTAAAGTTGTAATTCATCTATGTGCATTTGTATTTTTGGGAGTGTCCCATTCTTATACGTTTTATATACTTTGTACTGTTTACATATTTAAAAATGAAATTAATGAGCTATCTGATTTCTTCTAGATCAAATCCTTTATAATACTTATGCATCTAGCGCTACCCAATTTGGTGGCGCTTTACAAATAAATCATAATATCATATAACATCATATCAGTCAGCGGCTGATAAAATCTTGACTGATAAATTTCATATAAACTCCTATTAAAACCTATAGCAAATGAAAGCTTCTGAGACTCTAACTCACAGATGGATTGCAGAGAATTTTATATTCATGCACCAAGGATTTCTAAGGTTCAAATAACATCAACTGAAATCCCGAAGCAAGCAATTAGTTGCAACACTCTGATCTTTAAAGATTTTAACAGTGTCTTAATTATACTTTTATCAAACGTGTTAGCAAACTGTGTGCCTAAGGGAAAACAAGAATATTAATTAACAGGATTTCTTACAAGTAAAATAAATAAATAACATGGAGTCATGCATTTATGGTGCGAGCGGACATGATCCGATATAGTGGATCATGTCCGCTGCACATCGATAAATGCCGACAGCATACTTAGTAGGGGGTGTCAACCAACCCGATAGTATTCGATCTGGTTGATTTCTGTCGATTACTGTCCGCCGCCTCAGAGCAGGCGGACAGGTTATGGAGCAGCGGTCTTTAGAAAACACGGCAGAAGTCCTCAGCGAAACCGGCAGAAGTCTTCATCCAAGCAGGCCGAAGTCTTCATCCAAGCGGGCAGAAGTCTTCATCCAGACGGCATCTTCTATCTTCATCCATCCGGCGCGGAGCGGGTCCATCTTGAAGACATCCTGCACGGGGCATCCTCTTCTTACGACGTCTCTTGAAGAATGAAGTTTCCCTTTAAATGACGTCATCCAAGATGGCGTCCATTATATTTCGATTGGCTGATAGAATTCTACCAGTCAATAGGAATTAAGGGGGGAAATCCTATTGGCTGTTGCAATCAGCTAATAGGATTGAGCTTTCATCCTATTGGCTGATCCAATCAGCCAATAGGATTGAGCTTGCATTCTATTGGCTGATTGGAATAGCGAATAGAATGCAAGCTCAATCCTATTAGCTGATTGGATCAGCCAATAGGATGAAAGCTCAATCCTATTGACTGATTGCAATAGCCAATAAAATTCTATCAGCCAATCGGAATGTAAGGGACGCCATCTTGGATGACGTCATTTAAAGGGAAACTTCATTCTTCAAGAGACGGCGTAAGAAGAGGATGCTCCGTGCAGGATGTACTGAACATCGAGCCGCTCCCCGCTGGATGGATGAAGATAGAAGATGCCGTATGGATGAAGACTTCTGCCCGCTTGGATGAAGACTTCGGCCTGCTTGGATGAAGACTTCTGCCGGCTTCGCTGAGGACTTCTGCCGCTTGGATGAGGATGGATGTCCGGTCTTCAAAAACTGTAAGTGGATCGTCGGTGGTTTGTGTTAGATTTTTTGAAGGGTTTATTGGGTGGGTTTTAATTTTAGGTTAGGGGCAGTAAAAGAGCTAAATGCCCTTTTAAGGGCAATGCCCATACAAATGCCCCTTTCAGGGCAATGGGGAGCTTAGTTGTTTTAGATAGGGTTTTATTTGGGGGATTTGGTTGTGTGGGTGGTGGGTTTTACTGTTGGGGGGGGGGTGTTTGTATTTATTTTTTTTACAGGTAAAAGAGCTGATTTCTTTGGGGCAATGCCCCACAAAAGGCCATTTTAAGGGTTTTTATTTTGGGGGGTCTTTTTTATTTTGATAGGGCTTTTAGATTAGGTGTAATTCTTTTTTATTTTTGATAGTGTTTTTTTATTTTTTGTAACTTAGTGTTTTTTATTTTTTGTAACTTAGTTGTTATTTTTTTGTTATTTAGTAATTTTTCATAGTAGATTTAAATAACTTGAGTAGGGCTAGGTTTTTAAATATGTAATATAGTTAATTTGTTAGTTTAATGTAATTTTAGTATAATAGTTAGGGTAGGTTAATTAATTGTTTACTATAGTTTATTTTAATTCTAAAGGTAAGTTTTAATTTATTATAAAATAGGGATGAGGTAATTATAAATGTAAAGGTAGCGGCTTGTTAGGTTTAGGGGTTATTAGCTTAATTTAGTTTATGGCGATGTGGGGGGCTGGCGGTTTAGGGGTTTATCGGTTTAGTTAGTGGTAGTGATGTGGGAGGCCAGGGGTTTAGGGGTTAATAATTGTATTACAGTTGCGGGATAGGGGTTAATACTTTCTTTCATGTAATTAGCAAGAGTCCATGAGCTAGTGACGTATGGGATATACATTCCTACCAGGAGGGGCAAAGTTTCCCAAACCTCAAAATGCCTATAAATACACCCCTCACCACACCCACAATTCAGTTTTACAAACTTTGCCTCCTATGGAGGTGGTGAAGTAAGTTTGTGCTAGATTCTACGTTGATATGCGCTCCGCAGCAAGTTGGAGCCCGGTTTTCCTCTCAGCGTGCAGTGAATGTCAGAGGGATGTGAGGAGAGTATTGCCTATTTTGAATGCAGTGATCTCCTTCTACGGGGTCTATTTCATAGGTTCTCTGTTATCGGTCGTAGAGATTCATCTCTTACCTCCCTTTTCAGATCGACGATATACTCTTATTTATATACCATTACCTCTGCTGATTCTCGTTTCAGTACTGGTTTGGCTTTCTACAAACATGTAGATGAGTGTCCTGGGGTAAGTAAATCTTATTTTCTGTGACACTCTAAGCTATGGTTGGGCACTTTGTTTATAAAGTTCTAAATATATGTATTCAAACATTTATTTGCCTTGACTCAGAATGTTCAACATTCCTTATTTTCAGACAGTCAGTTTCATATTTGGGATAATGCATTTGAATCAATCATTTTTTCTTACCTTAAAAAATTTGACTCTTTTTTCCCTGTGGGCTGTTAGGCTCGCGGGGGCTGAAAATGCTTCATTTTATTGCGTCATTCTTGGCGCGGACTTTTATGGCGCAAAAAATCTTTTCTGTTTCCGGCGTCATACGTGTCGCCGGAAGTTGCGTCATTTTTGACGTCCTTTTGCGCCAAAAATGTCGGCGTTCCGGATGTGGCGTCATTTTTGGCGCCAAAAAGCATTTAGGCGCCAAATAATGTGGGCGTCTTATTTGGCGCTAAAAAATATGGGCGTCGCTTTTGTCTCCACATTATTTCAGTCTCATTTTTTCTTTGCTTCTGGTTACTAGAAGCTTGTTCTCTGGCATTTTTTCCCATTCCTGAAACTGTCATTTAAGGAATTTGATCAATTTTGCTTTATATGTTGTTTTTTTCTCTTACATATTGCAAGATGTCTCACGTTGCATCTGAGTCAGAAGATACTTCAGGAAAATCGCTGTCTAGTGCTGGAACTACCAAAGCTAAGTGTATCTGCTGTAAACTTTGGGTAGCTATTCCTCCGGCTGTTGTTTGTATTAATTGTCATGACAAACTTGTTAATGCAGATAATATTTCCTTTAGTAATGTACCATTGCCTGTTGCAGTTCCTTCAACATCTAAGGTGCAGAATGTTCCTGATAACATAAGAGATTTTGTTTCTGAATCCATCAAGAAGGCTATGTCTGTTATTTCTCCTTCTAGTAAACATAAAAAATCTTTTAAAACTTCTCTCTCTACAGATGAATTTTTAAATGAACATCATCATTCTGATTCTGATGACTCTTCTGGTTCAGAGGATTCTGTCTCAGAGATTGATGCTGATAAATCTTCATATTTATTTAAAATGGAATTTATTCGTTCTTTACTTAAAGAAGTACTAATTGCTTTAGAAATAGAGGATTCTGGTCCTCTTGATACTAATTCTAAACGTTTAGATAAGGTATTTAAATCTCCTGTGGTTATTCCAGACGTTTTTCCTGTTCCTAATGCTATTTCTGAAGTAATTTCCAGAGAATGGGATAAATTGGGTAATTCATTTACTCCTTCTAAACGTTTTAAGCAATTATATCCTGTGCCATCTGACAGATTAGAATTTTGGGACAAAATCCCTAAAGTTGATGGGGCTATTTCTACCCTTGCTAAACGTACTACTATTCCTACGGCAGATGGTACTTCATTTAAGGATCCTTTAGATAGGAAAATTGAATCCTTTCTAAGAAAAGCTTATCTGTGTTCAGGTAATCTTCTTAGACCTGCTATATCATTGGCTGATGTTGCTGCAGCTTCAACTTTTTGGTTGGAAACTTTAGCGCAACAAGTAACAGATCACGATTCTCATAATATTATTATTCTTCTTCAGCATGCTAATAATTTTATCTGTGATGCCATTTTTGATATTATCAGAGTTGATGTCAGGTTTATGTCTCTAGCTATTTTAGCTAGAAGAGCTTTATGGCTTAAGACTTGGAATGCTGATATGGCTTCTAAATCAACTCTACTTTCCATTTCTTTCCAGGGTAACAAATTATTTGGTTCTCAGTTGGATTCTATTATCTCAACTGTTACTGGTGGGAAAGGAACTTTTTTACCACAGGATAAAAAATCTAAGGGTAAAAACAGGGCTAATAATCGTTTTCGTTCCTTTCGTTTCAACAAAGAACAAAAGCCTGATCCTTCATCCTCAGGAGCAGTTTCAGTTTGGAAACCATCTCCAGTCTGGAATAAATCCAAGCCTTCGAGAAAGGCAAAGCCTGCTTCTAAGTCCACATGAAGGTGCGGCCCTCATTCCAGCTCAGCTGGTAGGGGGCAGGTTACGTTATTTCAAAGAAATTTGGATCAATTCTGTTCACAATCTTTGGATTCAGAACATTGTTTCAGAAGGGTACAGAATTGGTTTCAAGATGAGACCTCCTGCAAAGAGATTTTTTCTTTCCCATGTCCCAGTAAATCCAGTGAAAGCTCAAGCATTTCTGAATTGTGTTTCAGATCTAGAGTTGGCTGGAGTAATTATGCCAGTTCCAGTTCCGGAACAGGGGATGGGGTTTTATTCAAATCTCTTCATTGTACCAAAGAAGGAGAATTCCTTCAGACCAGTTCTGGATCTAAAAATATTGAATCGTTATGTAAGGATACCAACGTTCAAAATGGTAACTGTAAGGACTATCTTGCCTTTTGTTCAGCAAGGGCATTATATGTCCACAATAGATTTACAGGATGCATATCTGCATATTCCGATTCATCCAGATCATTATCAGTTCCTGAGATTCTCTTTTCTGGACAAGCATTACCAGTTTGTGGCTCTGCCGTTTGGCCTAGCTACAGCTCCAAGAATTTTTACAAAGGTTCTCGGTGCCCTTCTGTCTGTAATCAGAGAACAGGGTATTGTGGTATTTCCTTATTTGGACGATATCTTGGTACTTGCTCAGTCTTTACATTTAGCAGAATCTCATGCAAATCGACTTGTGTTGTTTCTTCAAGATCATGGTTGGAGGATCAATTTACCAAAAAGTTCATTGATTCCTCAGACAAGGGTAACCTTTCTGGGTTTCCAGATAGATTCAGTGTCCATGACTCTGTCTTTAACAGACAAGAGACGTCTAAAATTGATTTCAGCTTGTCGAAACCTTCAGTCACAATCATTCCCTTCGGTAGCCTTATGCATGGAAATTCTAGGTCTTATGACTGCTGCATCGGACGCGATCCCCTTTGCTCGTTTTCACATGCGACCTCTTCAGCTCTGTATGCTGAATCAATGGTGCAAGGATTACACAAAGATATCTCAATTAATATCTTTAAAACCGATTGTACGACACTCTCTAACGTGGTGGACAGATCACCATCGTTTAATTCAGGGGGCTTCTTTTGTGCTTCCGACCTGGACTGTAATTTCAACAGATGCAAGTCTCACAGGTTGGGGAGCTGTGTGGGGATCTCTGACGGCACAAGGAGTTTGGGAATCTCAGGAGGTGAGATTACCGATCAATATTTTGGAACTCCGTGCAATTTTCAGAGCTCTTCAGTCTTGGCCTCTTCTGAAGAGAGAATCGTTCATTTGTTTTCAGACAGACAATGTCACAACTGTGGCATACATCAATCATCAAGGAGGGACTCACAGTCCTCTGGCTATGAAAGAAGTATCTCGAATTTTGGTTTGGGCGGAATCCAGCTCCTGTCTAATCTCTGCGGTTCATATCCCAGGTATAGACAATTGGGAAGCGGATTATCTCAGTCGCCAAACGTTGCATCCGGGCGAATGGTCTCTTCACCCAGAGGTATTTCTTCAGATTGTTCAAATGTGGGAACTTCCAGAAATAGATCTGATGGCGTCTCATCTAAACAAGAAACTTCCCAGGTATCTGTCCAGATCCCGGGATCCTCAGGCGGAGGCAGTGGATGCATTATCACTTCCTTGGAAGTATCATCCTGCCTATATCTTTCCGCCTCTAGATCTTCTTCCAAGAGTAATCTCCAAGATTCTGAAGGAATGCTCGTTTGTTCTGCTGGTAGCTCCGGCATGGCCTCACAGGTTTTGGTATGCGGATCTTGTCCGGATGGCCTCTTGCCAACCGTGGACTCTTCCGTTAAGACCAGACCTTCTGTCGCAAGGTCCTTTTTTCCATCAGGATCTGAAATCCTTAAATTTAAAGGTATGGAGATTGAACGCTTGATTCTTGGTCAAAGAGGTTTCTCTGACTCTGTGATTAATACTATGTTACAGGCTCGTAAATCTGTATCTGTATCTGTATCTAGAGAGATATATTATAGAGTCTGGAAGACTTATATTTCTTGGTGTCTTTCTCATCATTTTTCTTGGCATTCTTTTAGAATACCGAGAATTGTACAGTTTCTTCAGGATGGTTTAGATAAGGGTTTGTCCGCAAGTTCCTTGAAAGGACAAATCTCTGCTCTTTCTGTTCTTTTTCACAGAAAGATTGCTATTCTTCCTGATATTCATTGTTTTGTACAAGCTTTGGTTCGTATAAAGCCTGTCATTAAGTCAATTTCTCCTCCTTGGAGTTTGAATTTGGTTCTGGGGGCTCTTCAAGCTCCTCCGTTTGAACCTATGCATTCATTGGACATTAAATTACTTTCTTGGAAAGTTTTGTTCCTTTTGGCAATCTCTTCTGCCAGAAGAGTTTCTGAATTATCTGCTCTTTCTTGTGAGTCTCCTTTTCTGATTTTTCATCAGGATAAGGCGGTGTTGCGAACTTCTTTTGAATTTTTACCTAAAGTTGTGAATTCCAACAACATTAGTAGAGAAATTGTGGTTCCTTCATTATGTCCTAATCCTAAGAATTCTAAGGAGAAATCGTTGCATTCTTTGGATGTTGTTAGAGCTTTGAAATATTATGTTGAAGCTACTAAGTCTTTCCGAAAGACTTCTAGTTTATTTGTTATCTTTTCCGGTTCTAGAAAAGGCCAGAAAGCTTCTGCAATATCTTTGGCATCTTGGTTGAAATCTTTAATTCATCTTGCCTATGTTGAGTCGGGTAAAACTCTGCCTCAGAGGATTACAGCTCATTCTACTAGGTCAGTTTCTACTTCCTGGGCGTTTAGGAATGAAGCTTCGATTGATCAGATTTGCAAAGCAGCAACTTGGTCCTCTTTGCATACTTTTACTAAATTCTACCATTTTGATGTATTTTCTTCTTCTGAAGAAGTTTTTGGTAGAAAAGTACTTCAGGCAGCGGTTTCAGTTTGAATCTTCTGCTTATATTTTTCATTAAACTTTATTTTGGGTGTGGATTATTTTCAGCAGGAATTGGCTGTCTTTATTTTATCCCTCCCTCTCTAGTGACTCTTGCGTGGAAAGATCCACATCTTGGGTAATCATTATCCCATACGTCACTAGCTCATGGACTCTTGCTAATTACATGAAAGAAAACATAATTTATGTAAGAACTTACCTGATAAATTCATTTCTTTCATATTAGCAAGAGTCCATGAGGCCCGCCCTTTTTTTGTGGTGGTTATGATTTTTGTATAAAGCACAATTATTCCAATTCCTTATTTTATATGCTTTCGCACTTTTTTATCACCCCACTTCTTGGCTATTCGTTAAACTGAATTGTGGGTGTGGTGAGGGGTGTATTTATAGGCATTTTGAGGTTTGGGAAACTTTGCCCCTCCTGGTAGGAATGTATATCCCATACGTCACTAGCTCATGGACTCTTGCTAATATGAAAGAAATGAATTTATCAGGTAAGTTCTTACATAAATTATGTTTTTAGTTAGTTGCAGTGGGCTCCGGGAGTGGAGGGATAGGGGTTAATATATTTATTTAGTTGCGGCAGGGTCTGGGAGCGGCGGAATAGGGGTAACATTATGTAGGGTGTGGCGATGTCGGGGGCGGCAGATTAGGGTTTTTTAGGCTCGGGCTTATGTTAGGGTGTTAGGTGTAAACATAATTTGTTTTCTACCATAGAAATCAATGGGATATCTGGCAGCATCGAACATAAGCTTTCGCTGCTTTCAGACTCCCATTGATTCCTAGGACATCCGCGGCCTCCTGTGTGGCGGATTGAAAACCAGGTATGCTAGGCCAGAATAGTGGCGAGCCTACCTGTTAGAAGTTTGATAAATGGCAAAAGGTGTCAGATAGTGCCGAATTTGTATTCGGAACATCTGTAATGACGTAACCATAGATCTGTGTCGGATTGAGACCGGCGGATCATATGTTACGTCACAAATTTCGACTTTTGCCGGTCTGTAGGCTTTGATAAATGGGTCGAATCAAGCTCGCCACAATTACGCTGCGGAATTCCAGCGTATTTGCGGTTGTTGGCTTGATAAATATCCCTCAATGTATAAGGAAAAACTAAGGGCAAAATGTATCATGATTGCAGTTCCTCAAGTAGAGAACTCTGCCTGCAGTCGCCACTTGCAATGTTGCATCACAAAGCGAAATGTAACATTTCACAAGAGCTTTCTTGTGCAATGCTGCCCCCTTGTACAGCCAATTGCATGAGAGCAGGGCATACCAATTCCTCAAAACGAGAGTGTCAAGGTGATTGATTCGGACACTTTTGAGGAGACAGAGAGGCAAAAGAAGCCGTTACTGCTTCTTAGATTTGTGGCTGCGGCTCCCCCACATATCCACAAAAGCTGTGAATGTAGCATAATAAATTTACCTATAAGTACCTTTGAGCAATTGCTGTTTATCTTATTTATTTTAAGAGTATATGCAATTGCTTGGAGCCTACAAAGCACGTGTATAAATCTAAGGTGCTGAGAAAAACAAAAATAAAAGAGGCATTACGTTTCTATGTATAGTAGATATCAGCTCCTAGATTTTGAACAAATTTGCCAAACCAAAGCATTTTTCAGTAATTAAGTAATCCATTGTAAAAAAATAAATAAAAAATCAATGTTTAACTTTATCATTTTGTTTACAATGTTTTGAAAATAAAGAGCAGTTTAAAGATGCCCCACTAAAAAAAAATCTTGATGGAATCAATGTTGCTTTGGCAATTTAGGGACAGATGAAAATGTATTTGTGCTCAGATCTAGGCAATAACTGTGTAGAATGTTGAAAGGCCAGTTATTTCACCAAGCTTTAATAATCCCTGCCATTGAAGGGGGGGTCAATGCTGTCTCCTATGTCCTCTAGGGCAGGGTTCAACAAATCACAAAAATAAAAAAATTTTTAAGGGTCTCTGTACAGACGAGACTTCTTAGAATATCTCACCTGAGTGGCGAGGTTTTGAATATGAGGTCCTTTGTGAGAATTTACTTTTACTTGAAAATTATTTAAATTTCATAATGTCACCAATTTGCAAAATCTGCTTAAAAAAAAAAAGTTAGGTGTAGATATTGTAATGTAGCTAAGGTTTAAATTGGGAGTAAATTTCATGATTGCAGTCAATGCAAAAAAAAAAAGCTTGTGACACACATCCCCCCTTAAAACCTTTTCAAAAGAAACAAATACCTCTCATCATAATAGGAAAAGATCACAAGTAATTAACTTCTCAACCAATAAATGGAAAATAATGTACTTTTAAATGCTCAGACTATTTTTTCATTTACCCAGGTAAAGTTGGTGTGTGTTACATCGAATAGCTGGAAGTATATAAAGATATCATGCTTGACATCACATGTAACAAAAAAACATTTTTGTACTACATGATATCTTTGAGGCTAGACTCTCCAGTCGCCTGTTTTCTGCGCGAGAAGTGATAGGAACATGCAGCGCAGCTTTTTTGATGCACACAGTGTGAACCAAAAGGCCGAAAGAAGCGTGTGGGTTGAGATACTACAAGCTGGAGCATGTTACAATGAAGAAGAAAATTAGATTCTTCTCATTAGCGTACAGCTGATGTCTGTGAACAGCATGAGAGGGTTAAGACGGGGGCACAAAAGAAGGGGGAAGGGGGGTGGCAAGTGGTGTGTTTGGAAGAATAAATCTATTGGAACCATCACCAGGCTTATGTTGCTAGGGTAGAAGAATGATAAGGAAAATTCCTGGCCACCATCTGCTACATGTATAGCACCCCACACTCTATGGGAAGGTGCACAGGCGTCTGAATTACACCCCAGCTGCTAAAGAAAAAAAAGTTGTCTGATGGTATTGTAGTGATTTAATAAACTTCTAGACTGAACTGTATGATGCATTTACAAATAATCCCCACAATGCCATAGTTTCAGAAGTTTCAGCAGATTAGAAAATAGAGTCTTAAAGGGACATTAAACACTAAATACATGCTAGATAGAATGATGCATTCAAAGAAAAGATTAGTCCATGACTAACATGTAGATGTATTTTTTAAAGTTTCATTAGTTGTTAAAAAAGTGACAAAATAAGTGTAAAGTTTTAGTGTCTATAAAACACTGGGAGCTGCCATGTTGTAACTTGTGTTACCTTCTCTGCTGTGGCCAATTAGGGACAGTTATACATAGGTCACTAGAGTGTGCAGCCAATGGTTGTGCTGGATTTAACAGTGTTCTGCACTTCCATTTCTAACATTAACTGAAAAGCTCACAATTTCAGAATGGAATTACAGGCAAAGAGGACAAAATAAATAATGAAAGTATATTGCAGAGTTGTTTTATATATATAATTTATCATTTTATATTACATTCTCAAAGTGTTTAATGTCCCTTTAACTATCAGCAGTGTTTTCTCATCCATAGCATATGCATAGCAAAAAAACTTGATTTAAAGGGACATGAAGCCCCACATTTTTCTTTTATGATACACATGGAACATTTTTTTTTAAAAATTCCAATTTACTTTTATTATCAGATTTGCTTCATTCTATTGGAAGCCTTTGTTGAAGGTGAAGCAATGCACTACTGGGATCTAGCTAAACACATATGGTGTCACAATGACAAGAGGCAGTCACCAATCAGCAGCTAACTCCCAGTAATGCATTGCTGCTCCTGAGCCTACCTAGGTATGCTTTTCAACAAAGGATACCAAGAAAGTTGTTTAAAATTGTTATATCTGAATCATGAAAGAAAAATGTGGGGTTTAATGCCCCTTTTAACATTATAAATATATTATTTTTTGCACAATAAAGGTTAAAGGGACATGAAACCCATATTTTTTCTTTCATGATTCAGATAGAGAAGACAATTTAAAAAAAGTTTCCAATTAGTTTCTATTATTAAATTTGTGTCGCTCTCATGTTATTTTTTGTTGAAGAGATATCTAGATAGGTAGCGTGCACATGTCTGGAGAACTACATGACAGGAAATAGTGCTGCCATCTAGTGCTCTTGCATATGTATAACATTGTTGCAAAACTGCTGCCATATAGTACTGCAAACACGTGCACACTCCTGAACTTACATTCCTGCTTTTCAACAAAGGATAACAAGAACACAAAGAACATTTGATAATAGAAGTAAATTGGAAAGTTGATTAAAATGGTATATTCTGTCTGAATCATGAAAGAAAATTTCTGGGTTTTATGTCACTTTAAAGGGACAGTACAGGGAGTGCAGAATTATTAGGCAAGTTGTATTTTTGAGGATTAATTTTATTATTGAACAACAACCATGTTCTCTATGAACCCAAAAAACTCATTAATATCAAAGCTGAATAGTTTTGGAAGTAGTTTTTAGTTTGTTTTTAGTTTATTTGATTTTAGGGGGATATCTGTGTGTGCAGGTGACTATTACTGTGCATAATTATTAGGCAACTTAACAAAAAACAAATATATACCCATTTCAATTATTTATTTTTACCAGTGAAAATAATATAACATCTCAACATTCACAAATATACATTTCTGACATTCAAAAACAAATCAGTGACCAATATAGCCACCTTTCTTTGCAAGGACACTCAAAAGCCTGCCATCCATGGATTCTGTCAGTGTTTTGATCTGTTCACCATCAACATTGCGTGCAGCAGCAACCACAGCCTCCCAGACACTGTTCAGAGAGGTGTACTGTTTTCCCTCCTTGTAAATCTCACATTTGATGATGGACCACAGGTTCTCAATGGGGTTCAGATCAGGTGAACAAGGAGGCCATGTCATTAAATTTTCTTCTTTTATACCCTTTCTTGCCAGCCACGCTGTGGAGTACTTGGACGCGTGTGATGGAGCATTGTCCTGCATGAAAAACAGAATTTATGTTTACCTGATAAATTACTTTCTCCAACGGTGTGTCCGGTCCACGGCGTCATCTTTACTTGTGGGATATTCTCTTCCCCAACAGGAAATGGCAAAGAGCCCAGCAAAGCTGGTCACATGATCCCTCCTAGGCTCCGCCTACCCCAGTCATTCGACCGACGTTAAGGAGGAATATTAGCATAGGAGAAACCATATGGTACCGTGGTGACTGTAGTTAAAGAAAATAAATTATCAGACCTGATTAAAAAAACCAGGGCGGGCCGTGGACCGGACACACCGTTGGAGAAAGTAATTTATCAGGTAAACATAAATTCTGTTTTCTCCAACATAGGTGTGTCCGGTCCACGGCGTCATCCTTACTTGTGGGAACCAATACCAAAGCTTTAGGACACGGATGAAGGGAGGGAGCAAATCAGGTCACCTAAATGGAAGGCACCACGGCTTGCAAAACCTTTCTCCCAAAAATAGCCTCAGAAGAAGCAAAAGTATCAAACTTGTAAAATTTGGTAAAAGTGTGCAGTGAAGACCAAGTCGCTGCCCTACATATCTGATCAACAGAAGCCTCGTTCTTGAAGGCCCATGTGGAAGCCACAGCCCTAGTGGAATGAGCTGTGATTCTTTCGGGAGGCTGCCGTCCGGCAGTCTCGTAAGCCAATCTGATGATGCTTTTAATCCAAAAAGAGAGAGAGGTAGAAGTTGCTTTTTGACCTCTCCTTTTACCGGAATAAACAACAAACAAGGAAGATGTTTGTCTAAAATCCTTTGTAGCATCTAAATAGAATTTTAGAGCGCGAACAACATCCAAATTGTGCAACAAACGTTCCTTCTTTGAAACTGGTTTCGGACACAGAGAAGGTACGATAATCTCCTGGTTAATGTTTTTGTTAGAAACAACTTTTGGAAGAAAACCAGGTTTAGTACGTAAAACCACCTTATCTGCATGGAACACCAGATAAGGAGGAGAACACTGCAGAGCAGATAATTCTGAAACTCTTCTAGCAGAAGAAATTGCAACTAAAAACAAAACTTTCCAAGATAATAACTTAATATCAACGGAATGTAAGGGTTCAAACGGAACCCCCTGAAGAACTGAAAGAACTAAATTGAGACTCCAAGGAGGAGTCAAAGGTTTGTAAACAGGCTTAATTCTAACCAGAGCCTGAACAAAGGCTTGAACATCTGGCACAGCTGCCAGCTTTTTGTGAAGTAACACAGACAAGGCAGAAATCTGTCCCTTCAGGGAACTTGCAGACAATCCTTTTTCCAATCCTTCTTGAAGGAAGGATAGAATCTTAGGAATCTTAACCTTATCCCAAGGGAATCCTTTAGATTCACACCAACAGATATATTTTTTCCAAATTTTGTGGTAAATCTTTCTAGTTACAGGCTTTCTGGCCTGAACCAGAGTATCGATAACAGAATCTGAGAACCCTCGCTTCGATAGGATCAAGCGTTCAATCTCCAAGCAGTCAGCTGGAGTGAAACCAGGTTCGGATGTTCGAACGGACCCTGAACAAGAAGGTCTCGTCTCAAAGGTAGCTTCCAAGGTGGAGCCGATGACATATTCACCAGATCTGCATACCAAGTCCTGCGTGGCCACGCAGGAGCTATCAAGATCACCGACGCCCTCTCCTGATTGATCCTGGCTACCAGCCTGGGGATGAGAGGAAACGGCGGGAACACATAAGCTAGTTTGAAGGTCCAAGGTGCTACTAGTGCATCCACTAGAGCCGCCTTGGGATCCCTGGATCTGGACCCGTAGCAAGGAACTTTGAAGTTCTGACGAGAGGCCATCAGATCCATGTCTGGAATGCCCCACAGCTGAGTGACTTGGGCAAAGATTTCCGGATGGAGTTCCCACTCCCCCGGATGCAATGTCTGACGACTCAGAAAATCCGCTTCCCAATTTTCCACTCCTGGGATGTGGATAGCAGACAGGTGGCAGGAGTGAGACTCCGCCCATAGAATGATTTTGGTCACTTCTTCCATCGCCAGGGAACTCCTTGTTCCCCCCTGATGGTTGATGTACGCAACAGTTGTCATGTTGTCTGATTGAAACCGTATGAACTTGGCCCTCGCTAGCTGAGGCCAAGCCTTGAGAGCATTGAATATCGCTCTCAGTTCCAGAATATTTATCGGTAGAAGAGATTCTTCCCGAGACCAAAGACCCTGAGCTTTCAGGGATCCCCAGACCGCGCCCCAGCCCATCAGACTGGCGTCGGTCGTGACAATGACCCACTCTGGTCTGCGGAATGTCATCCCTCGTGACAGGTTGTCCAGGGACAGCCACCAACGGAGTGAGTCTCTGTTCTTCTGATTTACTTGTATCTTCGGAGACAAGTCTGTATAGTCCCCATTCCACTGACTGAGCATGCACAGTTGTAATGGTCTTAGATGAATGCGTGCAAAAGGAACTATGTCCATTGCCGCTACCATCAACCCGATCACTTCCATGCACTGAGCTATGGAAGGAAGAGGAACGGAATGAAGTATCCGACAAGAGTCTAGAAGCTTTGTTTTTCTGGCCTCTGTCAGAAATATCCTCATTTCTAAGGAGTCTATTATTGTTCCCAAGAAGGGAACCCTTGTTGACGGAGATAGAGAACTCTTTTCCACGTTCACTTTCCATCCGTGAGATCTGAGAAAGGCCAGGACTATGTCCGTGTGAGCCTTTGCTTGAGTAAGGGACGACGCTTGAATTAGAATGTCGTCCAAGTAAGGTACTACAGCAATGCCCCTTGGTCTTAGCACAGCTAGAAGGGACCCTAGTACCTTTGTGAAAATCCTTGGAGCAGTGGCTAATCCGAAAGGAAGCGCCACGAACTGGTAATGCTTGTCCAGGAATGCGAACCTTAGGAACCGATGATGTTCCTTGTGGATAGGAATATGTAGATACGCATCCTTTAAATCCACCGTGGTCATGAATTGACCTTCCTGGATGGAAGGAAGAATAGTTCGAATGGTTTCCATCTTGAACGATGGAACCTTGAGAAACTTGTTTAAGATCTTGAGATCTAAGATTGGTCTGAACGTTCCCTCTTTTTTGGGAACTATGAACAGATTGGAGTAGAACCCCATCCCTTATTCTCTTAATGGAACAGGATGAATCACTCCCATTTTTAACAGGTCTTCTACACAATGTAAGAATGCCTGTCTTTTTATGTGGTCTGAAGACAACTGAGACCTGTGGAACCTCCCCCTTGGGGGAAGCCCCTTGAATTCCAGAAGATAACCTTGGGAGACTATTTCTAGTGCCCAAGGATCCAGAACATCTCTTGCCCAAGCCTGAGCGAAGAGAGAGAGTCTGCCCCCCACCAGATCCGGTCCCGGATCGGGGGCCAACATTTCATGCTGTCTTGGTAGCAGTGGCAGGTTTCTTGGCCTGTTTTCCCTTGTTCCAGCCTTGCATTGGTCTCCAAGCTGGCTTGGCTTGAGAAGTATTACCCTCTTGCTTAGAGGACGTAGCACTTTGGGCTGGTCCGTTTCTACGAAAGGGACGAAAATTAGGTTTATTTTTTGTCTTGAAAGGCCGATCCTGAGGAAGGGCGTGGCCCTTACCCCCAGTGATATCAGAGATAATCTCTTTCAAGTCAGGGCCAAACAGCGTTTTCCCCTTGAAAGGAATGTTAAGTAGCTTGTTCTTGGAAGACGCATCAGCCGACCAAGATTTCAACCAAAGCGCTCTGCGCGCCACAATAGCAAACCCAGAATTCTTAGCCGCTAATCTAGCCAATTGCAAAGTGGCGTCTAGGGTAAAAGAATTAGCCAATTTGAGAGCATTGATTCTGTCCATAATCTCCTCATAAGGAGGAGAATCACTATCGACCGCCTTTATCAGCTCATCGAACCAGAAACATGCGGCTGTAGCGACAGGGACAACGCATGAAATTGGTTGTAGAAGGTAACCCTGCTGAACAAACATCTTTTTAAGCAAACCTTCTAATTTTTTATCCATAGGATCTTTGAAAGCACAACTATCCTCTATGGGTATAGTGGTGCGTTTGTTTAAAGTGGAAACCGCTCCCTCGACCTTGGGGACTGTCTGCCATAAGTCCTTTCTGGGGTCGACCATAGGAAACAATTTTTTAAATATGGGGGGAGGGACGAAAGGAATACCGGGCCTTTCCCATTCTTTATTAACAATGTCCGCCACCCGCTTGGGTATAGGAAAAGCTTCTGGGAGCCCCGGCACCTCTAGGAACTTGTCCATTTTACATAGTTTCTCTGGGATGACCAACTTGTCACAATCATCCAGAGTGGATAATACCTCCTTAAGCAGAATGCGGAGATGTTCCAACTTAAATTTAAATGTAATCACATCAGGTTCAGCTTGTTGAGAAATGTTCCCTGAATCAGTAATTTCTCCCTCAGACAAAACCTCCCTGGCCCCATCAGACTGGGTTAGGGGCCCTTCAGAAACATTATTATTAGCGTCGTCATGCTCTTCAGTATCTAAAACAGAGCAGTCGCGCTTACGCTGATAAGTGTTCATTTTGGCTAAAATGTTTTTGACAGAATTGTCCATTACAGCCGTTAATTGTTGCATAGTAAGGAGTATTGGCGCGCTAGATGTACTAGGGGCCTCCTGAGTGGGCAAGACTCGTGTAGACGAAGGAGGGAATGATGCAGTACCATGCTTACTCCCCTCACTTGAGGAATCATCTTGGGCATCATTGTCATTGTCACATAAATCACATTTATTTAAATGAATAGGAATTCTGGCTTCCCCACATTCAGAACACAGTCTATCTGGTAGTTCAGACATGTTAAACAGGCATAAACTTGATAACAAAGTACAAAAAACGTTTTAAAATAAAACCGTTACTGTCACTTTAAATTTTAAACTGAACACACTTTATTACTGCAATTGCGAAAAAACATGAAGGAATTGTTCAAAATTCACCAAATTTTCACCACAGTGTCTTAAAGCCTTAAAAGTATTGCACACCAAATTTGGAAGCTTTAACCCTTAAAATAACGGAACCGGAGCCGTTTTTAACTTTAACCCCTTTACAGTCCCTGGTATCTGCTTTGCTGAGACCCAACCAAGCCCAAAGGGGAATACGATACCAAATGACGCCTTCAGAAAGTCTTTTCTAAGTATCAGAGCTCCTCTCACATGCGACTGCATGCCATGCCTCTCAAAAACAAGTGCGCAACACCGGCGCGAAAATGAGACTCTGCCTATGCTTTGGGAAAGCCCCTAAAGAATAAGGTGTCTAAAACAGTGCCTGTCGATATTATTATATCAAAATACCCAAATAAAATGATTCCTCAAGGCTAAATATGTGTTAATAATGAATCGATTTAGCCCAGAAAAAGTCTACAGTCTTAATAAGCCCATGTGAAGCCCTTATTTACAATCGTAATAAACATGGCTTACCGGATCCCATAGGGAAAATGACAGCTTCCAGCATTACATCGTCTTGTTAGAATGTGTCATACCTCAAGCAGCAAGAGACTGCACACTGTTCCCCCAACTGAAGTTAATTGCTCTCAACAGTCCTGTGTGGAACAGCCATGGATTTTAGTGACGGTTGCTAAAATCATTTTCCTCATACAAACAGAAATCTTCATCTCTTTTCTGTTTCTGAGTAAATAGTACATACCAGCACTATTTCAAAATAACAAACTCTTGATTGAATAATAAAAACTACAGGTAAACACTAAAAAACTCTAAGCCATCTCCGTGGAGATGTTGCCTGTACAACGGCAAAGAGAATGACTGGGGTAGGCGGAGCCTAGGAGGGATCATGTGACCAGCTTTGCTGGGCTCTTTGCCATTTCCTGTTGGGGAAGAGAATATCCCACAAGTAAGGATGACGCCGTGGACCGGACACACCTATGTTGGAGAAATCATGTTTTTCTTGAAGGATGCAGACTTCTTCCTGTACCACTGCTTGAAGAAGGTGTCTTCCAGAAACTGGCAGTAGGACTGGGAGTTGAGCTTGACTCCATCCTCAACCCGAAAAGGCCCCACAAGCTCATCTTTGATGATACCAGCCCAAACCAGTACTCCACCTCCACCTTGCTGGCGTCTGAGTTGGACTGGAGCTCTCTGCCCTTTACCAATCCAGCCACGGGCCCATCCATCTGGCCCATCAAGACTCACTCTCATTTCATCAGTCCATAAAACCTTAGAAAAATCAGTCTTGAGATATTTCTTGGCCCAGTCTTGACGTTTCAGCTTGTGTGTCTTGTTCAGTGGTGGTCGTCTTTCAGCCTTTCTTACCTTGGCCATGTCTCTGAGTATTGCACACCTTGTGCTTTTGGGCACTCCAGTGATGTTGCAGCTCTGAAATATGGCCAAACTGGTGGCAAGTGGCATCTTGGCAGCTGCACGCTTGACTTTTCTCAGTTCATGGGCAGTTATTTTGCGCCTTGGTTTTTCCACACGCTTCTTGCGACCCTGTTGACTATTTTGAATGAAGCGCTTGATTGTTCGATGATCACGCTTCAGAAGCTTTGCAATTTTAAGAGTGCTGCATCCCTCTGCAAGATATCTCACTATTTTTGACTTTTCTGAGCCTGTCAAGTCCTTCTTTTGACCCATTTTGCCAAAGGAAAGGAAGTTGCCTAATAATTATGCACACCTGATATAGGGTGTTGATGTCATTAGACCACACCCCTTCTCATTACAGAGATGCACATCACCAAATATGCTTAATTGGTAGTAGGCTTTCGAGCCTATACAGCTTGGAGTAAGACAACATGCATAAAGAGGATGATGTGGTCAAAATACTCATTTGCCTAATATTTCTGCACTGCCTGTAAAGTCAAAATTAAAGATGATTCAGATAGAGCATGCGATTTTAAACAACTTTCCAATATACTTCTGTTATCAAATTTGCTTTGTTCTGGTATCTTTTTTTTTTTTTTTTTTTTTTATTATAATTTTTATTGAGGTTTTTGGTCACAATGAACATTTGGTGGTAGCAATATACAATGCAAAAGAAAACAGAAGAATATTACAAGGTAAGCTGCAAACATATGAGAAATAGGTAAACCAAATGATTGGTGGGCACAACTTGGAGAGGGCCACTCATGGACCCTTATTGGAATACCTAATTTTTTTTATTTTCTAGAGTCTTACTGATAGATTTATAATGGAACATTGGAACACCTCCATAAAGTTAACTACCAGCTGTGTTAGAATTGCATGCGTAGGCGACACATAATAGCGATCAGTCCTGCTGATCTAGACAGGGCATATAAACGCATTCCTATTGTGTTATGAAGGGTTGGGTACTTAGGGAGCAATTAGGATCTATGATTTAATTGCGGTATAGACGAGATAAACCGCTTTGTTAGTTTCCCTATAGTAGGGGATACATTATTGTGGGGGGGGGAGGTGGTGAATTTAATATTTTCAGCATTATCTCAACGTTTAGGAGCATCAAAACATAATGGAATGCACTTAGAACTATCTTCGTCATATAAAACATAAACAGGGAGAGTTTAAACACGCACTAATAAGTTATGCAAATGCATTATAATGAAATAGGCAACATTATATATGCTAATCGTGAAATAGTTATACTTATGGCTATGCAACAGGGCATATTAAGAAATGCGATGGGAGAAGAGGAGTTAAATTTAAATAATCAAAATCAGGGACA
This sequence comes from Bombina bombina, assembly GCF_027579735.1. NCBI lineage: Eukaryota > Metazoa > Chordata > Amphibia > Anura > Bombinatoridae > Bombina > Bombina bombina. Next base: position 138,530,446 of record NC_069499.1, on the reverse strand, counting down.
AGAATTCCCTTACTATCAGTCATTAGCTAGTAGGACCAGTCATAATAAGTATGTACATTGGTAGACCAGGTTTGATAGATATCCCATTTTCTACAGGAAGTACCGTCCCTGTAGTAACATGTGGGACACAACATAAGCCAAGGGTTAACAGACTTTATGAAGGGCATTATAATGAAAATAGGGAATACGGCTGTTTAACAAGCTTGTGGCTATTATGCACTGCCGTCCAGGCACGGGCCCTATGTCCAGACAACAGGCACCACTCTTATATGTATAGATGAGTTATTCCCACAAGTTGCCCACTCACCCTCCACAACTTGGTTGAATGATATGTTCAATGCCCTTTGTACTAGTTATGGTGTAGTGCAATTAAAGTCTGGGTGGTCCCTATGTCTATGTGGGGATGGTATCTGTTTCTGAGGGGTCTATGAAAAGTCGGTCAGTGATCGTGACCACAGAGGTAGCTAAACAGTAGTTTTTAGCACGCACTATGTAAAGCGGGGTTAGCTATAATTTTACACGGTCTGCGGCAATAGATTGTTGGTACCTGGTATAGTCAGCATTCATTCACAATTATAGGTGCTGTAACAGTTGCATGTCAAATAACTATGAACATTAAGCATAATAAAGGTCAACCTTTCAAACCATAGAATAAATGGAAAATAGTATACTATTAATAACACATTTAGAAGTACAATATTCTGCCCATATCTAACAGAAACTAACAACATATGTAAGATATGTGTAGGAGATAACTGAATGCCAAGCTTAGCAAGCTTTTAAGCAGAGCAGAGCATGCAGCGACCAATAACATTTTCGTCACACAGCAATGATGCCTAGACATCTAAGATAAAACTGCGTAGAATACATTTGTAACAGAGTGTGCATTATAACAGTCTTTAAGAGTTATTAGTATTATATAAAATCTGAGAGCTAGCTATTGAAAATTATTTGGCTGGGTCTTATCTGATGCACAGTAAAATATATGTTGCTGAAAAGGAGCTGCATATACACATTTAGTCCAGTTCAAGCAGGTCTATGGGCAGCGTGAGGCAGACCTGAGCAGGTAAAGTAGTGCCAGCTACAGAATCACGGCATTCAGTAGCTATTAGCGCCCAATTTAAAAAATAAGATAAAAAAAAAAAAAAAAAACACAACAGGGCTCACACAGATCTTCCAGGGAGCTGCTAGGATTAGTCTGTGAACATATATTCTTGTAGGTCCACACTTTGGGATATGCGGTGTAGCAGTGGTCGGTAAATTATATATAGGAGCATATCAAACAGTCCCATCAGATAGAAGGAGTGAAGTGTTCAGACTTAGAGTGATCGTCATGTGCTATCAGTACAAAGAGAGTTTGTCTTTAGTAAAAGCCAGTCCGTTCTATATTGTAGGAGGCAGCGTTTCTTTATTCACTGTGGCCAGAAGTGTTTCATCTGTCAGGGGCCCTGTTATAATGGCCGGATTAACCGATGCCTTTTCTAAGGCTAGGGGAAACATGCTGCGTACATAGTGTGGGTCGTGACCAGGTCCACCAGCCGGGCATACTAGTTAAGTTCTGAGGGACCCCACATAACCTTGGCCCATAAGCTGAGAGCCCCTCTAGGTTAGGATCACATTTGCGCAATAAGTCTAATACCTCATAGGGGCTCCGATAGGTTACACGCAGCTCGAAAGCTACACGCAACTCTTGTAGCGGGATCCGTCCTCCAGTGCTCGGGGATACAGCCGCCAAAGATGCTTCTCCTAGATCTTGGTAGAACGCCCTCGAGTGAGAGCCCAAAGGTTCCGTTGCAGTGTCCGGTGTGAGGTTAGCGCCTTGCTTTTCTGTGCCGTCCGTGCCATGTTGCAGTGAAGAATGCTCCCATGGAGCACTCCAAGATGGCGGCTTTTGCGCCTCAATTGTTATTCCTGAGCGCCTCTCTGTACAAGTAGTCAAAGCTCTCGATGTAGCAGTAAATGTAGTGGAGGGCTGGAACGCCTCAGCTACAGTATTTAAAAGAGCTTCGTTGTGACGCTCCAGTAGTTCCACAATCTGAGAGAGAAGAAGCGCGGCCATAGTTTCACAGTATAGTGTGCTATAGAAAATTAGAAACAGGGTCTACAAAGTTATTTAGTGCTGCTTGGGTCTTCAGGGCAATAGGAGGATACCTCTCCCTATAAATCCGCAAGGTTGGGTGAAAATGTGCATAGAATCCTTTACAAGATAAGAGATTTTTTTAGGAGCTCCCAAAAGGTGCGACTTGTCTCGATGATAGCTGGCTCCGCCCCCCCGGTTTCCTGTCCTTTTAATTGTTAAAAATTTGTGTCCGTAGCCTCATGGTTTTCTGTGTCAATATCTTCATAGTCTCCCTGCTACCGAATCACAAGGGTTTTCACCACACACAGATCTTCTGTTTCTTCCACTTTTGCTAATTCAGGGTTAATTTTATCTCTCCTGTCAGCAGGCAAATGATACCCAGGGCCTGACTCAGGAACTGCTCTGCCATCTGCTTCCTGTATTTGTTCATCTTGTTTATCGTCAGTGACTGAGTCAGATGCTATAAATGTGACACCTGGAAGCAGCTGGATCCAGTCACGCTAATGGACCAGTGACGTCACAACAGTCTGTTCTGGTATCTTTTATTGAAGAGTAAAACTAGGTAGGCTAATAAGAGCTCAGGAGTGTGCACGTGTCTTTAGCAATCTATGGCAGCAGTGTTTTGCAACATTATTTGTAGCTTTGTTATATAATGTTGCAAAACACTGCTGCCATAGAGTACTAAAGACACGTGCACACTCCTGAGCTCTTATTAGCCTTCCTAGTTTTACTCTTTAACCCTTTCACCCAAACAGACGTATATATACGTATTGCGGTACTTTGCCTGTCGTACTGCAAGATGTATATATACGTCTTAGCTTCAGGAAGCTCCAGCAGTCTTGGCTGTTAAATTACAGCCGGGAGCTGGAATTCCTGAAGTTCCAAGCATTTGCCGCATATGGAGTTTGGGCACGATCGCTGTTCCGCCTCCATATGAGGGCAGATGCCCGATCGTTACTGTGTGTGCCACAGTCTGTAACGATCATTGCTGATGCCGGCGGGAGGTGGGTGGGCTAACATGGGAGGGAGAGGAAGGGCCCTACGCTACAGAAAAAAAAGACAGGGAGGGATGGGGCAGTTACACTACAGAAGGGAATTGAATTGTGTAGTGGGTGGGCCCTAACTAATTATTGTGGGAGGGGGGGGACACTACGCTACAGAATAATATTAATATTTAAAAAAAGCACACAAAAAAGCAGTTTAAAAGTACTAGAAGATAGCTGCCAGTACCAAAGATGGCGGCTAATAGTTAGAGGGAGGAGGTTAAGAGAGCTGTTTGGGGGAGATCGGGGAGATCAGGGAGGTTGGGGAGACCCTACACTGCAGAAAAAATACAAATAAAGTAAAACATTTTTATACTGGTAGACTGTCTCCCAGTACCTAAGATGAGGGTAACCAGTGGGAGGTGGGGGAGGGAAGAGGGCTGTTTGGGAGGGATCAGGTAGGGGTCAGGGGGTGGGAAGTTTCAGGTGGGAGGGTAATCTCTACACTAAAGCTAATATTTACCTTTTAAACTACGTAATTAACCCCTTCACTGCCGAGAATAATAGAAGTGTGGTGCGCAGCTGCAATTAGTGGCCTTCTCATTACCAAAAGCAATGGCAAAGCCATACATGTCTGAAAAACTTTTACAAACATTTGTGCCATGATTGCACCAGCGGTACGTAATCATTTCTGTGAGAAACCCAAAGTTTGGGCCTAGATCAATACCTTGGGTTTTCTACTATATATCTATAGATAGATAGATAGATAGATAGATAGATAGATAGATAGATAGATAGATAGATTTTTGACGGGTAAATAAAAAAAACAAGGCTCTATTTCTGTTTAAATGGAGTGATAGCAAAAATGCTAAAAATTCTCTGGGATTTTGGGCAAGATTTTGTTTGGAAGTCCTGGTAGTGAATGGGTTAATAAAATATACCACGAGAACAAAGCAAATGTGATAATATAAGTAAATTGGAAAGTTGTTTAAAATTGTATGCTCTATCTGAATCATGAAGTTTAATTTTGACTTTACTGTCCCTTTAAGTTAAAGGATCTTTATATTGAAGCTAATTGTGCTGGTCCTACATTCCCTAGACAGGCCAAAAAAATAACCTGCAAATCAAATAGCTGGTTAAAGGGATATTAAAGAGTAAACACATGCTAGACGTTATTATGTATTTAAAGCCAAGTACACTTGTCCCAAACAATTACCAAACTATTTCCTGGGTTAGTAATGTTTATCTCCTGACTAGTGAACTATAGTGATATTTTCACATATATACATATATAGTTAAAAACCCCTTTAAAGGAATTTTTCAGATGATGATTTTTGTTTTGTTTTTTACTTTTTTTTTGAGGCCATAGATTTTGTGCAGGATGTACTGTGGAAAAAACATATTTACATATATTAGCCTCAGACAATATTTTGATAACTGAAAGTGCAGAATTAGTCAATGACAACCTCGTAATTGTCAGCAGTTAGATATCTGCTGAGTGCTTTTTGAGTAAAGCTACAGTAGATAATCTCTGCGGAGTGTATGACTCCCCACTGCGGCATTGGTGTACAAAACTGTATGAAACTCTAAACTCCACTCAACTCCCCCATGTGCCAGTATGTAGAAGCGTGCAGAGATAAGAAGCACATTATGCTACTATTATTCGCACGACAGGAGCAAGGTAAAGAAAATCTCCTAGTCATTATGTGCATAACTATAGCACTGAGGGATTCAAGTCATCTTCTGTATAAAAGATACCTGTGTGAAGGGCACTTTAATACCATCCTCCACACTGCTTGAGACATTCTAGTTTGAAAATAAAATTGTCTATTTGCTAAAGCATTTTCTTTTAAAACAATTTCCCTTATTTAAATATGTTTGTCTTGACCACACCAGAACGTCTACAGGTAAAAAGCAGGATGCTTAGTTCGTACATACAGGTAAGCAGTGCCTGGGTTTAAACTGCTGCCCTGGATTCCCACTGGTGCTATGTGGGTGGAACTACAACAGGAGGTGCATGATATAGGTTCGACCAAGTGGAGTTGGAAAGGGCCTGGGCAGGTGGAGGTGAGAAAATGATGGCTGATCACAATTTGTGGGGCACACAGGGGGCTGTTATTATAATGGGGGGATAGTGCCCCTGTCAGGTATGAGGTGTACAGCTTTAATTCCACCTCTATTTAAGCCTGCTCCTCCCCCTTTTACCTGCCGTTTAACGTTAGTAGTGAAGTGAATCTCTATGTGAGACGTAGCTACGACTGTTACTCCTGGCTAAAAGTATAATCTGGGCATATTCCAAGCCCCATCTGCATAACCATAACTTCAGTGTGATTTGGTGTTAATCTACTCCTAACCAGCTTGACCGCAACTAATCTCCCTGCTATTCAGCAGACTGACCGTGGATCAAAGTATTTCCCCTAGCCTAAAGGGCTCCCCAGCCAAGACTCCTGAACATCGCATCACGGAACTTCACTTGTTCCTCCTCCTCAAACTGCTCTGCCATAGAGCCTTTGGAGATCGTTGCGGGTAATCCCCGCTCTCAACAAACACAGCCTGTGTACCGCTGTGCTCACTCTCTGCCTGTCAGCAGATCCGCGCACACACACCCTCACACGCTGCATAGACGCTGCAGCCGAAGCACTTCTCCCTCAGCTGATGCACTCAGCCTCCACTCGTGTGCTGGAAAACACAGACTGTCAGTACAGTAGTAGTGCACGTCCCTGCATATACCAACCTCTACCATACTAGAGACTCTTACTGGGCTCTGCTACTAACAGCTATTACAGGAAGGGCATCAAATCCCCCAAGCACAACCTATAGCAAGTGTTCAACCCTCTCTCTCCTGTAACATAAAAACAAAGACTTACTACAGGATTGTTTAACCATATATATCTTAACTCATTTCTCTCTCCTGACATTCAAGACTCTCTTCCTCCTGTAACCTTGAAACCAGGACTTACTACAGAATTGTTGAATCCCACTCAACTTCTTAATCTGCAGATGTGATCCATTACCACTTAAGGGGGATCAGGGATTTTGTGACAGCCCCCTTGATAATTCCACTGCCTGGAAATTGTGTTTCTACTGAACTAACTTTTGTCTAGATCAGTGTTTCTCAACTCCAATCCTCAGCACCCTTAACAGGCCAGATATTCATTATATCTTAACTAGAGCACAGGTGAAATAATCAGCTGATCAGTAACCATGGTTACTAACCTGCTCTCACCCATCAGCTGTTTATTTCACCTGTGCTCCAGTTAAGCTATAATGAATATCTGGCCTGTTAAGGGTCCTGAGGACTGGAGTTGAGAAACAGTGGTCTAGACCTTGTCTTTCCTATCCTAATGGTCCATAGGCGGCATTTTGTAATTATCAGACTACATAAACCTACCTCTCATTGACAAGGATGACTAGTTGCTCTGTTTATATCCTGTGTATTATCCCAGTCCCTTTTGTTTCCCCTGGATGTACTCTTTTGGATTTTGGCTAGCATCTGACCCTAAATTCTGTCTATGTCCTCTTACACCTCATCTAGATTTGACTGTTTATATGCTGATTCCTGCAGACTTGCTCCTGGTGCTAAGTTACACCTTTATTTTGTCACCTGATTGGACTTGCTGTACTGCTTGCTTGCTATCTTCATCACTTACATCAGCTACCATATGAATTACCATGACTTACCATTGTCTGAAGCATTGTCTACTTTAACTGTGTTCCAGAACTGTTATCTTGCTCTGGTTAGTCTTAGGGTTTTGTTCACCCTTTTACTGTGCTCTACATATCCCTGCATTTGGGTTCCAGAAACTAAACCCTTACAGCGTTGAACTTCTTTAAAAGAGTTAAACAAGTATTCAAAGTTACACTACTCAAACACCCCCATTCTGTTCAGACGCTGATACAGGTTGTGATTGGAGCATAAGTCTATGTGCTTGCTCACCAGTTGGAATATAATTTTATATATATATATAAGCGAGGGGGCATGTCTGGCAGCTGTCATGGCAGGCAGCAATGTGCTGTTAAAGGGGGCTGCTAAATCTGCCACTTATTGCCCACATCCTGAGAATATATGATGTGATTACTACATAGATTTATTCAGCTTATTCTACAGTACAAACATTTTTTTCTGGACTTTTACACAATCCGGACTGTTGGGGCCTGTGTCAACACACTGGTGGATGGGCCCACAACCCGCCATCTAAGATTTATATCGGGTAAGACTCACAGAAAAATCTGTGTTCTATGTGCTCAATATCTACATTCATCTTGGGTAATGGTTTTAAAACATTAGTGTGGCTAAAAATAAGGTGTACAGAAAATGGCTTTGACCATGCAAGGGCTTTAAGATACTCTGTGGCCCTTATTTGAGGATCACTTTAGAAAGCTCAGCCTGTTGCTTGATAAGGGTTTTAAAGGAATATGAAATCCAAATTGTTTCTTTCACGATTCAAATAATTTGCTCCTATTATCAAATTTTCTTTGTTCTCTTGGTATGCTTTGTTGAAGGAGCAGCAATGCACTACTGGTTGCTGAATGAACACATGGGTGAGCCAATGACAATCGGTATATATATGCAGCCACCAATCAGCAGCTAGAACCTAGGTTCTTTGCTGCTCGTGAACTTTCCTAGATAAACCTTTAAATTATTTTTTATTATTATTATTATTGTATATGTATGTATTAGTATAAGGTATAGTATAAGGTTATGGGGATGTATCACTAAAGACACATTACTTATATTTACATATACACAAATTATTTCATTGTGTGTAGAAATCCTATTTAAATTACATTCGCCTAGATTTAGAGTTCTGCGGCCAAAGGGCTGCGTTAGCTACGCGTGCTTTTTTCCCCCCGCACCTTTTAAATACCGCTGGTATTTAGAGTTCACAGAATGGCTGGGTTTTCAGTGCGTTAGGCTCCAAAAAGGGAGCGTAGAGCATAATTTAACGCCACTGCAACTCTAGATACCAGCAGTGCTTACGGACGCGGCCAGCTTCAAAAACGTGCTCGTGCACGATTCCCCCATAGAAAACAATGGGGCCATTTGAGCTGAAAAAAAATCTAACACCTGCAAAAAAGCCGCGTTCAGCTCCTAACGCAGCCCCATTGTTTCCTATGGTGAAACACTTCCTACGTCTGCACCTAACACTCTAACATGTACCCTGAGTCTAAACACCCCTAACCTTACACTTATTAACCCCTATTCTGCCGCCCCCGCTATCGCTGACCCCTACATATTATTATTAACCCCTAATCTGCCGCTCCGTACACCACCGCCACCTACATTATAGCTATGTACCCCTAATCTGCTGCCCCTAACACCGCCGACCCCTATATTATATTTATTAACCCCTAATCTGCCCCCCTCAACGTCGCCTCCACCTGCCTACACTTATTAACCCCTAATCTGCCGAGCGGACCGCACCGCTACTATAATAAAGTTATTAACCCCTAATCCGCCTCACTCCCGCCTCTATAACCCTATAATAAATAGTATTAACCCCTAATCTGCCCTCCCTAACATCACCGACACCTAACTTCAATTATTAACCCCTAATCTGCCAACCGAATCTCGCCGCTACTGTAATAAATGGATTAACCCCTAAAGCTAAGTCTAACCCTAACACTAACACCCCCCTAAGTTAAATATAATTTAAATCTAACGAAATAAATTAACTCTTATTAAATAAATTACACCTATATAAAGCTAAATACTTACCTGTAAAATAAACCCTAATATAGCTACAATATAAATTATAATTATATTATAGCTATTTTAGGATTTATATTTATTTTACAGGTAACTTTGTATTTATTTTAACCAGGTACAATAGCTATTAAATAGTTAAGAACTATTTAATAGCTAAAATAGTTAAAATAATTACAAAATTACCTGTAAAATAAATCCTAACCTAAGTTACAATTAAACCTAACACTACACTATCAATAAATTAATTAAATAAAATACCTACAATTAAACCTAACACTACACTATCAATAAATTAATTAAATACAATATCTACAAATAAATACAATTAAACCTAACACTACACTATCAATAAATTAATTAAATACAATATCTACAAATAAATACAATGAAAGAATTCAGCTCTTTTGCCTGTAAAAAAAACACATACAATACCCCCCCCCAACATTACAACCCACCACCCACATACCCCTAATCTAACCCAAACCCCCCTTAAATAAACCTAACACTAAGCCCCTGAAGATCTTCCTACCTTATCTTCACCATACCAGGTTCACCGATCCGTCCTCGGAAGTCTTGATCCAAACCTCGGAAGTGTTGATCCAAGCCCAAGCGGGGGGCTGAAGAGTGACGTCCATCCTCGGGCTGAAGTCTGGATCCAAGCGGCGGCTGAAGAAATCCATCATCGGGCTGAAGTCGGAAGTCCATCATCGGGATGAAGTCTTATATCAAGCAGCATCTTCAATCTTCTTTCTTCCGGAGCGGAGCGGAGCCATCTTGTTCCCAGCCGACGCGGATCCATCCTCTTCTAACGACACCTACTAGCCGAATGATGGTTCCTCTAAATGACGTCATCCAAGATGGCGTACGTCGAATTCCGATTGGCTGATAGGATTCTATCAGCCAATTGGAATTAAGGTAGGAAAATTCTGATTGGCTGATGGAATCAGCCAATCAGATTGAGCTTGCATTCTATTGGTTGATCGGAACAGCTTGGATCCAGACAGTCGCCGCTTGGATCCAGACTTCAGCCCGAGGATGGACGTCACTCTTCAGCCCCCCGTTTGGGCTTGGATCAACACTTCCGAGGCTTGGATCAAGACTTCGAGGACGGATCGGTGAACCTGGTATGGTGAAGATAAGGTAGGAAGATCTTCAGGGGCTTAGTGTTAGGTTTATTTCATGGGGGTTTGGGTTAGATTACGGGTATGTGGGTGGTGGATTGTAATGTTGGGGGGGGTATTGTATGTGTTTTTTTTACAGGCAAAAGAGCTGAATTCTTTGGGGCATGCCCCGCAAAGGGCCCTGTTCAGGACTGGTAAGGTAAAAGAGCTTTGAACTTTTTAAATTTAGAATAGGGTAGGGCATTTTTTTATTTTGGGGGGCTTTGTTATTTTATCAGGGGGCTTAGAGTAGGTGTAATTAGTTTAAAATTGTTGTAATATTTTTCTAATGTTTGTAAATATTTTTTTATTTTTTGTAACTTAGTTCTTTTTTATTTTTTGTACTTTAGTTAGTTTATTTCATTGTATTTATTTGTAGGAATTGTATTTAATTTAATTATTGATAGTGTAGTGTTAGGTTAAATTGTAACAGGTTAGGATTTATTTTACAGGTAATTTTGTAATTATTTTAACTATTTTAGCTATTAAATAGTTCTTAACTATTTAATAGCTATTGTACCTGGTTAAAATAAATACAACGTTACCTGTAAAATAAATATAAATCCTAAAATAGCTATAATATAATTATAATTTATATTGTAGCTATATAAGGGTTTATTTTACAGGTAAGTATTTAGCTTTAAATAGGAATAATTTATTTAATAAGAGTTAATTTATTTCGTTAGGGATTAATCCATTTATTACAGTAGCGGCAAGATTCGGTCGGCAGATTAGGGGTTAATAATTTAAGTTAGGTGTCGGCGATGTTAGGGAGGGCAGATTAGGGGTTAATACTATTTATTATAGGGTTATTGAGGCGGGAGTGAGGCGGATTAGGGGTTAATAACTTTATTATAGTAGCGGTGCGGTCCGCTTGGCAGATTAGGGGCTAATAAGTGTAGGCAGGTGGAGGCGACGTTGAGGGGGGCAGATTAGGTGTTAATAAATATAATATAGGGCTCGGCGGTGTTAGGGGCAGCAGATTAGGGGTTCATAGGGATAATGTAGGTGGCAGCGGTGTGCGGTCGGCAGATTAGGGGTAAAACATTTTAATAGAGTGGCGGCGATGTGGGGGGACCTCGGTTTAGGGGTACATAGGTAGTTTATGGGTGTTAGTGTACTTTAGAGCACAGTAGTTAAGAGCTTTATAAACCGGCGTTAGCCCAGAAAGCTCTTAACTACTGACTTTTTTCTGCGGCTGGAGTTTTGTCGTTAGATTTCTAACGCTCACTTCAGCCACGACTCTAAATACCAGCGTTAGAAAGATCCCATTGAAAAGATAGGATACGCAATTGACGTAAGGGGATCTGCGGTATGGAAAAGTCGCGGCTGGAAAGTGAGCGTTAGACCCTTTAATGACTGGCTCCAAATACCAGCGGTAGCCCAAAACCAGCGTTAGGAGCCTCTAACGCTGGTTTTGACGGCTACCGCCCAACTCTAAATCTAGGCCATTGTGATTTTATTTTTTATTTTAGTTAGTGCTGGCAGTTATATTATACAAATTACGCTTCAGCAAATTCAGTGCAGGCATAAACAAATTGTTTAAGACAGGAGCCGTGTTTAGGTCACCGTAGGATCCTGCCAAATGCGAACAAGCCATGTTAACATGAAAACGAAAAATAAACACTATTTAGGATTTTGTACGTTTGGGGGAGAAGGGTACAGATGTCAGTTAGCAGTCGGTATGACAAAGGTTGAAACTAGTGACAAACTGCATCTTACAACACTACTAAAGTGCAAGAGAAGCAGGACTGTGACATGTAAGCTTTATTATGAGTGACCCTATAAATTTAAGGTCCACTGCAATCACCGACTCTACCCTGAGATACAAGGGTACTCACTGCTAAAAAAACAAACCAGGCAGTACAGTGCCGCTCAGTATCCTAGCGGTTCCTATATGTGGCGGTAGATGAAGAGAAGCCAAACTGGTCCGCCGCATATAGGAACCGCTAGGATACTGAGCGGTTGTTTTTAGTTCCTGCTTCAAAAGGCCCCTTCACTAAAATCGGTGCATTGCGCATGCGCCAAAAACGGGAATGCGGCAGATCTAAAAGTTACAGGCCGAGGAGGAAGGAAGATGGCCATGACGAAATACAGGAGGGGGCTGGCGGCCATTTCAAAACAGCCAAGGGACATGTAGTTAGTAATTTTACTTGAAAACTATATATTTAGCAAAATTGGGTTACAGTTTGAACTATTTATCCTAGTAAACTTTATCTGTAGGAGTTAAAACATTTTTTGGGTTGACTGTCCCTTTAAGTCATTTTCCTATTTAAGCCGCACTTTTACTTTCACTTACAATTGTAAATAATTGTTCCCTTGAACAAAGTATTTTTTTACGCATTATCAGCATAGGCTTATGGCACACAGAAGTTGTTTGCATGTCTGACCATGTTATTTTTAGCTCTACTTGCTTTAATCTATTAGTTCTTAATGTTGTTTTCATTTGCTAATACTGCTAAGCGAGGCTGTACACTTTTGTTTAAAACTGTTCTCCTTATAATAACCGCTATTACAAGGTTTTGCATGTCCTACCCTAATACATATTAAATTTAAGATTGCTGTGCAAATTGCGGCCGAGATGGCGCAGCATTCTTCATATCTCCCTTTTTCTTTTTCTTTTTTTTATGAGAAAGTGGAACTATAGTAGATTTGATGCTTCTGTTTCTTATGGGTTTGTTTAGAGATTGGTACTGACAACAACCCATTTATTTATGCAGGTTTTAGTTTATGTTTAGTTACTGTTCTGAGTTCTCCCTGAGCCTCTTATCTTTATAATGTTATAAAGTGAATATCGTATTGGGCTCCAACTACCTGCAATGGTGTGCTTCCAACATGTGTAGCACTATATGCTTATAAGAATAGGGGTATACTAAATATAAACTAACTAGTATATATATATATATATATATATATATATATATATATCTGCTATATATATATCTGCATTGGTTAATTGTATGCCAATTCTCTTTTCTCCCTTCGGTTTTAATATCTGATGCCTATTGTCACCTCTTAAGACAGTACTGTATAAGGGATATAGCTAAGGTGACCATATTGCCGCTTTAAAAAGGGACATATATGAAAAATACATATGTCAGGGTTCTTATAATTTAATTTATTCAAAACATTTCTTTAAAAAGCCCTGACATAATTATTTTTCATATGTGTCCCTTTTTAAAGGGGCAATATGGTCACCCTAGATATAGCTATTATGACATATACATATGTATATGAGATAATGGTCTCGTTTGGGCTCACCTTATGTGCTGCAATCTTGCCTATAAAGCACCATCTAATTTAGATCCTTTTACCTGCCACATAAATTTACGCTATTGAATGTTGAAATAAGCTGAGGACATTGGCCTTATTACCATGGTATATCCATTATACACCTGGCACAGTGTACACGTTATGAATGCCTTTGCATAAAATGTTATGACTAATTGGAATTAGTCGGGTAAATCAAATACAGTCATTGCATTTGACCAAATTAATTGTTCTTTCCTTTCTATAATCAGTTTAGGTGGTATAAAAATATTTATAAAGAAAGAGCAGAACACTACAGTGAACTACAAGATCTTCATTAAACACTTCAGACAGTAAAACCATCTTCTACTGGATTTCCATGGATAAAGAACATTAAAAATGAGCTGGATGTGGTGAAATCCTCCTTTTTTCCATAGGGATCAGCTGGTAACTTCTGTATGGTGAATTGATTACTTGTGGCTATACAAGATGCTCTTTGATAAATGACCCAAAAGCTATATAATTTTCCTTAAAGTAAAAGAGATTGACAATTCCTATGAGACAGAGAGGGCAGTTTCTACAATTTTTCTTCCATTATTACATTCTGGATTACATTTAATATGCAGCTGCCTGGGTCCTTAATATTCTCAATAAATTTGTCAGCTAACCTAATCGTGTTGATCCAAAGATCAGTCTACATGATTGTGTATTACACATCTGTCACTGTTTTTGCTCCATTGTGGCCCTGCACAAATTGTGGCCCTGCACATTTTCTGATGGAAGTAGTAGATTAAGTCAGCAGTAAAATGTTATTCATTAACCTACGTTTTAGACAGAATTACTCACACTAACTCAAAATATTTTGGATACCTAATGATATCTTACATAAGAAAGGTAAAGTGACACTCCAGAATTGTTATTGTTTAAAAAGATACATAATCCCATTATTACCCATTCCCCAGTTTTGCATAGCCAAAACGGTTATATTAATATACTTTTTACCTCTGTGATTACATTGTATCTAAGCCTCTGCAGATTGCCCCCTTATTTCAGTTCTTTTGACAGACTTGCATTTTAGCCAATCAGTGCTGAGTGATAAATAACTCCAAGGGAGTGATTGCAATGTTATCTATTTGGCACACGTGAACTAGCCTAGCTGTGAAAAATTGTCAAAATGCACTGAGATAAGAGTAGGCATTCAAGAGATTAGAAATTAGAATATGAGCCTATGTTTAGCTTTCAACAAAGAATACCAAAAGAACAAAGCAAATCGGATGATTAAAGTAAATTGGAAAGTTGTTTAAAATTGCATGACCTTTCTGAAACATGAAAGTTTAATTTTGACTAGACTGTCCGTTTAAGCATCAAAGTTTGGGATTTGATCTACTGCAATAAAATTTTATATATTCGTTATATATCTGTCTGCCATAGTTTATATATATATAAAATTCCCTAGCTCCTTAATATGGCTGTCACACTATAAATGGTGCAAAACTGCAAATCCTTTACTGAGTATATTTTAAAGACCCACAATAATTCATTGAATTACTACTCTAAAAAGACACAGTTGTCATAAAAGCTTTGCAGCATAAAGAGAAAAACTCTAGACAGACATTAGTTAAGAACTCTTCTCTGGCATCTGATGAAGAAAATTGGGAGACCCAAAATGTCATATAACCATACTCCCAAACCACCCAGACCCTGCCCATAGGCCAACCAGCAATGCTCCTGGAATTTCTGCCCTCAACCTCTCAGTCCTGAGAAAAAACGGGGGTCTTCAATGGGATTATTATTTCAATTAATATAATATTCCTGTTGCAGAATTGATGAGAATATAGATATCTCACAAGTCCCAAGAACAAAAGACATTTAATTGTAATTTCCAAATTATATTCTTTCCCCATTAGATTTCATTCACAAGTACAGGGGCATTTCAGAAGTACTATGGTTCAAAAATTGTAAAGCACTTCTTCTACCTTGGTACAAAGCTATGCCCAGAATAAGAAAATTATAACCTCACAGATAAAATATTCTGATGAAAAATACAAGACATAAAGATATACTATATATATAAATAAGAGGGAAGAGAGAGAAACAGCGCTTATCCTAGGTGGTAATCCCTATTCTCACTGGTGGTAATAATAGAATATTTATAAGTTAATGTAGGTGTACATGAATATATCAGGACACTCTGTCAGGTAATAAAAAATCACAATGTGCTGTCACCTATATTAGAAGTGGTAGTGATGACAATGATAACAAGTGATTCAAGAAAATCCTAAAAATGAACAGTCAATTAGATAGTCTCAAATGGAGACTAGATATCCGGTAAAAAGTACACAGGAAAATCTGGTAGGTATTACACTTACTAGAACAAACCTCAATCATATGAGGTAAGTTGCCGCCTCTTGTAAGTGTGAAACTTCCGTGGTCCTGGTGTGGCAGTAGTAGTAGGGTCAGGTGGTAGTGTTCTTCTCCTCTCAGAGTATGTGCCTTTCCCTCTTAGAGTATGGACTTTCAATCCTGATAGAGGCGTGTAGTCTGTTCCCTAGTAGCAGCTAGATCCAGTCCGGTTAAAGGACAGATGAGGTCACTGCAGTCACGTGGCTTATGTGGGTCCTTGTGCTGCAAGGGATATAGCTGCTACTCGAGGATAAAGTACTGGAACTTCTGTAGATAAGGTACCAGTAGGAATCAAACGGAAGCAGGAAACCACGAACCTATGGCCCAGCAGGCAGTGCAGCGGAAGCTGTTTGCATTAGCGTCACGTCCGGTAAAAGAGGGAGGTCCAAAGGTTGATACTTTTGTTCAATAATCCTAGTACCTTATCTACAGAAGTTCCAGTACTTTATCCTCTAGTAGCAGCTATATCCCTTGCAGCACAAGGACCCACATAAGCCACGTGACTGCAGTGACCTCATCTGTCCTTTAACCGGACTGGATCTAGCTGCTACTAGGGAACAGACTACCAGCCTCTATCAGGATTGAAAGTCCATACTCTAAGAGGGAAAGGCACATACTCTGAGAGGAGAAGAACACTACCACCTGACCCTACTACTACTGCCACACCAGGACCACGGAAGTTTCACACTTACAAGAGGCGGCAACTTACCTCATATGATTGAGGTTTGTTCTAGTAAGTGTAATACCTACCAGATTTTCCTGTGTACTTTTTACCGGATATCTAGTCTCCATTTGAGACTATCTAATTGACTGTTCATTTTTAGGATTTTCTTGAATCACTTGTTATCATTGTCATCACTACCACTTCTAATATAGGTGACAGCACATTGTGATTTTTTATTACCTGACAGAGTGTCCTGATATATTCATGTACACCTACATTAACTTATAAATATTCTATTATTACCACCAGTGAGAATAGGGATTACCACCTAGGATAAGCGCTGTTTCTCTCTCTTCCCTCTTGTAACTTTCTGTTTGTCAGGATCACTTTGCTCTTTTTTGAGCAAACAATCCCTTCATACACTCCGAATTACAGCTGCATTTCCAGGCTCCCTAAACTCAAATTATAGTTAAATAGAAATACCCAGCGCTAACTTCCCTTTGTTTTGTGTTGGATTTTCTCCTTCACAATTCAACCCCCCCCCCCCATATATATATATATATATATATATATATATATATATATATATATATATATATATATACACACTAGTGGGAATGCCTGCCCAGAGTGCAGTCTATTGTGGCGACATAACCACCGAACCATCCTGACATTTTCTGCAGGGCAATCTATAGTGGATTCTTTCACCACCCTGCCATCCATGTTGATTCCGGAAAAAAGTAGGGTGGTGAAAGAATCCATCCAGGTGGATTCTTTCACCACTCCTTTTGCGCTCTCTCCCCCTCTCTTTTGCGCTCTGTCTCCCCTCTCTTTTGCTCTCTCTCTCCCCCTTCTCTTTTGATCTCTCCCCCCTCTCTTTTGCTCTCTCTCCCCCCTCTCTTTTGCTCTCCCTCCCCCCTCTCTTTTGCTCTCTCTGCCCTCTCATTTGCTCTCTCTCCCCTCTCAGTCTATGTTGTTAATAAAACAAAAAAAAAATTGCCCTAAGTTAAACAACTCTTTTGCAGTTACCAAAAATTCTAAGTCCCCCCTAACAGTAAAACCCACCACCCACCAAAATAAATAAGCCTAACACTAAAAAACCTAAACTATCCATTGCCCTGAAAAGGGCATTTGTATGGGCATTGCCCATCCCTAATCTAAAAAAAAACAAAAACAAAAAACCTAAGTCTAACCGCCAAAAATTAAACCTAATTTATAATTTACAGAAAAAAAATCTATTACAGAAAATAAAAAAAAACAAATTACCAAAGTTTACAAAATTAAACCTAATCCCTATGAAAATAAAAAGCCCCCCCCCAAATAAAAACACCCCCTACTCTAAGAATAAACTACAAGTAGCCCTTAAAAGGGCTTTTTGCAGGGCATTGCCCCAAGATAATCAGCTCTTTTACAAAAAATACACAAAGTCCCATCTAACAGTAAACCCCCCCATCCCCCAAAATAAAAGAACCTAACACTAAAAAACCTAAACTACCCATTGCCCTGAAAAGGGCATTTGTTTGGGCATTGCCCTAATCTAAATAAAACAACCCCCCCCCCCCCCAAAAAAAACCTAAGTCTAACCCCCAGGTTGCTACTCACCGTTCCTGAAGTCCGGCAGAGAAGGTCCTGTTCCAGCCGGTGAAGTCTTCTTCCAAGCGAGACCTCTTCTTCTTCCAGGAACATCCTGCGCGAAGTGGAGCTGAAGACTGAAGACCGATGACCACGGAGCTGAAGACCAGCGACCCTAGAACTGAAGACCAGCGACCGCGGAGCCATGGAGAGTGGAGGATCCTCTTCGTACGATCTCTGCCACACACTGAATAGTGAATTCAAGGTACGCAATTAAAGATGGCGCCCCTTGAATTCCTATTGGCTGATTTGATTCTTCAAATTAAAATCAGCCAATAGGACGAGAGCTACTCAAATCCTATTAGCTAATTTGAACAGCCAATAGGATTTGAGTAGCTCTCATCCTATTGGCTGATTTTAATTTGAAGAATTAAATCAGCCAATAGGAATTCAAGGGACGCCATCTTTAATTGCGTACCTTGAATTCACTATTCAGTGTACGGCGGAGATCGTATGAAGAGGATCATCCACGCTCCATGGCTCCGCGGTTGCTGGTCTTCAGTTTCAGGGTAGCCGGTCTTCAGCTCCGTTCCACGCAGGATGTTCCTGGAAGAAGAGGTCGCGCTTGGAAGAAGACTTCACCTCCTGGAACAGGACCTTCTCCGCCGGACTTCAGGAACGGTGAGAAGCAGCCTGGGGGTTAGACTTAGGTTTTTTTAAGTTTTTTGGGGGGGGCGGTTGTTTTATTTAGATTAGGGATGGGCAGTAAAAGAGCTAAATGCCCTTTTAAGGGCAATGCCCAAACAAATGCCCTTTTCAGGGCAATGGGTAGTTTAGGTTTTTTAGTGTTAGGTTATTTTATTTTGGGGGGTGGGGGGGTTACTGTTAGGTGGGACTTTGTATATTTTTGATAAAAGAGCTGATTATCTTGGGGCAATGCCCTGCAAAAAGCCCTTTTAAGGGCTACTGGTAGTTTATTCTTAGAGTAGGGGGTGTTTTTATTTTGGGGGGGATTTTTTATTTTCATAGGGTTTAGGTTTAATTTTGTTAAATTTGGTAATTTGATTTTTTTATTTTCTGTAATGTTAGCCTTTTTTATTTTTTGTAAACTTAGTTTTTTTTTGTTTTGTTTTTTGTAACTTTAGAATGTATTAGTTTAGGTAATATGGATTAATTTAAGCGGGTGTTAGGTTTGGAGGTGTTAGGTTAGGGTACTTAGTTATGTTAATAGTTATTTGCGTTGTGGGTTTTGGCGGTTTAAGGGGTTAATAAGTTAATTAGGTTTATTGCGATGTGGAAGTTTTGCGGTTTAGGGGTTAATAGGGTAAATAGGTTTATTGCGATGTAGGGGTTTTGCGGTTTAGGGGTTAATAGGATAATTAGGTTTATTGCGATGTGGGGGTTTTGCGGTTTAGAGGTTAATAGGGTAATTAGGTGTATTCCGATGTGGGTGGTTGACGGTTAAGTGATTAAGGGGTTAATTACTTTATTATTTAGCGATGTGGGGGTTTGCGGTGTATGGGTTAATACTTCGTGTAGGAGTTTGTTTTTTTGCTAGTGTTAAACTTAAAATTAGCACTATTGCACACCTTATATATATGTTAGTTCAAAAATGTTTTCAAGTTTTTAAATACACTGGCAAGTGAAAAGAAAGAGAAAACCGATTTGCTCTGCTTAAAGGCGGTTCTCCCTTTACAGTGGCGCTCCGGGCACTAACCTGCTGTATTAGCAGGGTATTCCTTTATTCTTTTCAACAATGGATACCAAAAGAACAAAGTACATTTGATATACAAGTGAATTTAAAAGTGTCTTAAATTATGCTCTATATGAATCATGCAAGTTTAATTTTGACTTTCCTATACCTTTAATATTTACAAATATTTTTATTATATTTATTTTACAATTTGATTCATATTTAATTTGAATTTACAATCAAAATACAAGTTCGATCAACTGTACAACAGGATGGAAATAAATCTTATCCTGGACAAGCCCTAACTAGTTTAAACCAAACGCTAACTGCCAAATCTATGTAGTTGAAGAAATATTAAAGGGATATTAAACACTAAATAAATGCTAGGTATAATGATGGATTCAAAGAAAAGATTAGTCTGAGAATGACATGCAGATGTAGTTTCATTAGCTTTTTAAACATTGACAAAATAAGTGTAAAGTTTAGTGTCTATAAAACAATGGGAGCTGCCATGTTGTAACTTAGGTTACCTTAACTGCTGTGACCAATTAGAGACAGTTATAAATAGGTCCCTAGAGTGTGCAGCCAATGGTTGTGTGGAATATAACAGTGTTCTGCACTTCCATTTCTAACAAGAGCTGAAAAGCTCACAATTTCAGAATGGAATTACAGGAAAAGTGGGCAAAATAAAAAATGAAAGTATATTGCAGAGTTTTTTTATATATACAATTTATCATTTTATATTACCATCTCAAAGTGTTTAATGCCTCTTTAAATAAATTCACATATTCAGAACACAATAGATATTTATTGTAATAAAAAATCTTCCATAACAATGTGTCTATCTCAAAGTAAACAGTGCAGCAATTCCAGACCTAAAGATCTAAATTACTTCATTTGTAAACATCAGCATTCAACCGTCTGTCTGCATCTAAATCATTTCTGCCCCGATTACCTCATAGAAGGATCGTTGCTTGTGAAATGTTGTATTACCATTTTTCTTGCCAGAAGCCATCACAATACACTGTGTTTTAATATTGATGCTCTAGCACAATCCTAGAATACCTTGTGCAATGATAAAAATGCCCTATTATTTCCTCTTTCACACAGTTGTTGAATTATATATGTTGAATATAAACACATTAAAGTCCCAAATCTACTATTAGCACTCTGTATTTTTATCCAGCATTTGTTACATGACAAAACCCAATAACCAGAATACTCTCACACCATACAGGAAGGATTCTTAAAGGTAACTGCACAGCATGTTTTTTTTTCCGTCAACACTGAAGCCCATTAGTAAATCCACATTGATT
Organism: Bombina bombina; assembly: GCF_027579735.1. NCBI lineage: Eukaryota > Metazoa > Chordata > Amphibia > Anura > Bombinatoridae > Bombina > Bombina bombina. Next base: position 138,509,616 of record NC_069499.1, on the reverse strand, counting down.
TAAATTAAATAGGGGCTAGACATTCTGTAAATAACTCAATTTATCTTTACACCAGTGAACAACAACACTTTCATTTGCTTGTCATTCCATAATACAAGGAATTGACAAAATTATGCTTTATAACTTGATTTGTATTTGAAATACCAAAAAGGACAAGACAAAGATTTTGACTGGGAGGGGGCTTTAGAGTTGACAGAATTATGCAGAGCCTAGGAGCTTACACACACACATACATACATAAAAAAGCATTATAAGGTTTTACTTGAATTACCAAAAATGACAAGACAAAGATTTTGACTGGGAGGGGGCTTTAGAGTTGACAGAATTATGCAGAGCCTAGGAGCTTACACACACACATACATACATAAAAAAGCATTATAAGGTTTTACTTGAATTACCAAAAATGACAAGACAAAGATTTTGTCTGGGGAGGGCTATAGAGTTGGGGGGGCAAATAGTATAGTAAACAGCTAAATACACCAGCAGCTACACTTGGCTGTGAGGTAAATATGTAGATCCATGTAAACCAACACCCCCTTGTTTTTAAACCTGCCAACACCACCATGCCCTGTCTACCCTCTGTGCCACACAATGTTAAAGGGAGGTATTCCTAATGGCATTTTAGGTGAAAAAAACCCTTTGCAAAAACCTACATAAGCTGCTGTGCCTTCGCAATGGTCTACTGCGTACAAGTAAGACTCACAGTGACTAAGATACTAAATAGCTGCATAGCTAAAAGGGAAACACTAAAGTCTGGTATGATAGTCCTACAGCGAATCCTTGGTACTTGCAAATGAATGCCTTTGAATTTCTGCCCATTTCCTCTGATGCATTTGCTTTAAAGTCCTCACTACAGATGTCAAACCTGCAAGCCCATTGTATACAAAACCTCCAAAAACAACCCATTTGTAGATAAGATATTTTAGTAAGAGAGATAATCATTACATTAGTAAAGGCATCAGTAAACACAGTAGATTTGCATAATTAACAACTGCATGTTAACAGGACAATGCCATAGCACTTAGTCTGAACTTCACGAGTAGTAGATTTTTTTCTAACAAATTTCAAAGTTATGTATATTTCCACTCCCCCTGTACCATGTGACAGCCATCAGCCAATCACAAATGCATATACGTATATGCTGTGAATTCTTGCACATGCTCAGTAGGAACTGGTGACTCAAAAAGTGTAAATATAAAAGATTGTGCATATTTTTTTTATTGAAAGTAAATTGGAAAGTTGTTTAAAATGACATGCTGTATCTGAATCATGAAGTTTAATTTGACCTGAGTGTCCCTTTAAGTCGCATGATGTGACACCTGATTGTGCTTGACAAATCTCAGGAGACAGAGAGCGCTATGATTCTCAGGATTTTAACCAGGCTCCTGTTTTTTGTGTTTGTTTTATTATTCCCCATATACCTACATACCTGTGATCAATGTGTAAAGCTTGCTCAGAATCTGTCAAGTGTTTTCATAAGTACACTGTGAGTGCCAAACTCTGATTAATATACTTAATCTGTAGTCTCTACTTGACACAAAATCTGATCAATACCACATAAAATGAGTTTACACCCCCCCTCTGCAGCAGCTAAATATACCAAGACAAACAAGGAGGGTCAGGGTGGACACATCTCCAACAAACCAGGAAAACATGCAAATGCATTGTGGGTCAGCACTGGATTTTGCATCAAACAGAAAACGATGTTTCACTATCCTGTGTGCGAAGCAATTCACAAGATATAAAAGCCATAAATGTATCTGCCAAAGCCTGTGAAATCAGCTATTGCCGAGGTACAAACTTTGTCAAAGAGAAGCTGCACTTTTTTTTGGGGGGACATTTAATTATTAATTAATTAATATGTATATTATTAAACAGGATAGGATATGTAAAACACCGTAGATTTGCATAATCAACAAATGCAAGATAACAAGACAATACAATAGCATTTACTCTGAATTTCAAATAAATAGTAGATTATTTTTTAACACATTTCAAAGTTCATCAGCCAATCACAAATGCATATACGTATAGTCTGAGTTCTTGCACATGCTCAGTAGGAGCTGGTGACTCAATATAAGTGTAAATATAAAAGACTGCACATTTTTTTTAATGGAAGTAAATTGGAAATTTGTTTAAAATTACATGCTGTATCTGAATCATGAAAATTTAATAAAACCTGAGTGTCCCTTTAAGCAAGATAGCTGACACACATATATTATTATTATTATCATTTATTTGTAGAGCGTTAACGGATTCTGCTCACATATATTTGATCATCAAAAAGAGGGAAAAAAATGATCCAGCTGCAGATGAGCAAGGGAGGAAGATGGCTTCTGGGCCATAGACTGGACAGCCCTGAGTTACAGTATCATGGTGAACAACAAGGTATTTCCAAGTGATAACACTTGCATAGAACCAGACGTCCACACAAATCAACAATACCTTTTGACACTTTTCTTACTTCCAATTTATAAATTAAAATGAGAGTAAAGATTACTAAGGGGACATCAATCACAGAAACCGTAATTTAAAGGGATATTAAACCATTTTTTTCCCGTCATTCAGATAGAACAAACAATTTTAAACAACTTTCCAATTTACTTCCATTATCAATTTTTATTTGTTTTCTTGTTATCCTTTGTTGAAAAGTAGGAATATCATTTCTGGAGTGTGCACGTGTCTGCAGTACTATATGGCAGCACTTTTGCAACAATGTTATACATTAGCAAGAGCACTAGATGGTAGCACTATTTCCTGTCATGTAGTGTTCCAGACTTGTGCACGCTACCTATCTAGATATCTCTTCAACAAAGAACAAGAGAACAAAGCAAATTTGATAAAAGGAGTAAATTGGAAACTTTTTTTAAAATTGTATGCTCTATCCGTTTTTGGGTTTCATGTCCCTTTAACAATAGTTTTCAAGTGTCTAATATGTCATCTGTCTCCTCCTTGACTGCCACAAATTAGATGCATATTTTCCTCATTTCTTGTATTAACCCCTTAACGACTAAGGACGTGCCAGGCACATTCTACAAAAACCAGTCGTTAACGGCCAAGGACGTGCCTGGCACGTCCTCTGGGGTTTCAAGCAGTGGAAGTGATCGTGATCACTTCCATGCGCTTTTAAGGTATTGCAGTGATGCCTCGATATTGAAGCATCACTGCAATACCCTTTTAAACCCACCAATGCAGAGATCCACTCTGTGGCGCGTGCCACATTTACATTAATTAATCTGGAAAATATATGGGAAGGAGGGGGGAATAAATGTTGGGCAAGTGATCTGAGAGGGGGAGGGTACGGATGGGGGGCAGCTACACTACAGAATTTTTTTTATTCTATATAAAAAAAATACACTTTTTTTTGGCAAACTGGGTACTGGCGCAGCTGCCATTACCCAAGATGGCGGCAAATAGGTAGAGGGGGAAGGGTTTCTGCCAGTACTTAAGATGACGGTGACAATTGTGAGGTGGGGGAGGGAAGAGAGCTGTTTGAGGGGGGTCAGAGAGGGATCAGGGGGTGGGATGTGTCAGGTGGGAGCCTGATCTCTACACTAAAGCTAAAATTAACCCTACAAGCTACCTAATAAACCCCTTCACTGCTGGGCATAATACAAGTGTGGTGCGCATCGGCATTTAGCTGCCTTCTAATTACCAAAAAGCAACGCCAAAGCCATAAATGTCTGCTATTTCTGAACAAAGGGAATCCCAGAGAAGCATTTACAACCATTTGTGCCATAATTGCACAAGATGTTTGTAAATAATTTCAGTGAGAAACTTAAAGTTTTTGAAAAAGTTAACGATTTCTTTTATTTGATCGCATTTGGCGGTGAAATGGTGGCATGAAATATACCAAAATGGGCCTAGATCAATACTTTGGGTTGTCTACTAAAAAGATATATACATGTGAAGGGATATTTAGGGATTCCTGACAGATATCAGTGTTACAATGTAAGTATCGCCAATTTTGAAAAAAAAAATGGTTTGGAAATAGCAAAGTGCTACTTGTACTTATTGCCCTATAACTTGCAAAAAAAAAGCAAAGAACATGTAAACATTGGGTATTTCTAAACTCAGGACAACTAGAAACTATTTAGCATGGGTGTTTTTTGATGGTTGTAGATGTGTAACAGATTTTGGGGGTCAAAGTTAGAAAAAGTGTGTTTTTTCCATTTTTTAATCATATTTTATAAAAGTTTTTTATAGTAAATTATATGATATGATGAAAATAATGGTATCTTTATAAAGTCCATTTATGGCGAGAAAAACTGTATATAATATGTGTGGGTACAGTAAATGAGTAGGAGAAAAATTACAGCTAAACACAAACATCGCAGAAATGTAAAAATAGCCCTGGTCCGTAAGGGTAAGAAAGTTGAAAAATGGTCTGGTCACTAAAGGGTTATGAAACCCATTTTTTTTTCATGATTCATATAGAGCATGCAATTTTAAGCAACTTTCTAATTTACTCCTATTATAAATTATTGTTTGTTCTTTTGGTATCTTTACCAATGTAAGCTTAGGAGTTGGCGTATTTTTGCTTCAGCACCATGGGTAGTGCTTGCTGATTTTTAGCTACATCTGGGTTTCATATGCCTTTAAAGAGACACAAAAGTCAGTTTTTAATGTGCAATAGAGCTGTATTAGCAAAAATGGTTCTAGTAAAAGATACTGTTTCAGGGTCATGCACTTATATGCTGCACATGCTCTGTGCACCAGTAAGGGATGACATGTATAATGCAACTACCTACTGTCTGAGACTGTGTGTGAATGCAGTCACACTGGACCATTTCAGTGTGTGTATACCATTGAAACAGTCATAGTTTTTACTAGAAGCAATTTTGCTACTGCAAGAATATGTAAAATGCTTCCATTTAAAACTGAAAGGACTCATGGACAATTCAGTTTTAACTATTATGTCCATTTAAATATATTTTTGTTACATCTAAGATAGGGCATTTCAATATCTGTTTTTATTTAAAATAAATTGTTTTGAAAAATAAATATTTTTTTTGCATATGGGATGTATCACTGTCCACCAGTCTTCCTTATCAGCCAGTGGGTGACTATCCCATAGACTAGTTATGAGCAGACATGCTACTCCTAATATACAAAAATAAAATACAGTAGCAGACTTAATCACTAGCCAATTAAAGGGACATTAAGTTGAGGGGTCAAGTCGAGCAGGAACGCATAGGAACGGAGTTCCTGCACTATTTGTGCAGGAGGAACTAAGTTCCCTCTGGACAGAGAACAGAAATCCTGCAGTAAACACTGCTGCTGCTGGTGGGAGGAGCTGGAACACAGTCTGCTTAGAGGGATAGTGAGATCCTCTAGTAATGGGCAGTAACACTTCTTACAATACACTAAATGCAAGTCTGTCAGCGGTCATTTCTGTGTGGCTTGCTCTGGGGTTATTTAGCTCCCCTCAGCAGAAATAGGACTATTGCACCTTAAGTGGGTGAGGCTCTGTGAAAGAGGAGGAGTCTCAGGCCCAAAGACAACCATTCAACCCTTCATTTGATTTAATTTGCTTTCTTTAACCAAATTGTATAGATTTTATATATATATATAAATACAGTGTGTGTGCGTAAATGCGTGTGTATGTATATAAAACAATATTGATTGTGGGGGGTGGAAGCTTGGTGAGTTCCCACACTTTTTTTTGTAGAACTTGACCCTGATTCAATTCAACATATTTCTGTGATGGTATGAAAAAAAATCACTATTTAAATGCTAATATGTATATTTTGGTCGAATAAGAGTAGAACACAATAACCTGACACGTACCATATTGTAATTTTGTAGGAAAAAATATTTCTGACAGTCAGCTAAGCAACACTTGGCTCTAAAATATGATACAATCATCCACACAGACATAGATATGCTGTTTAGAATATGAATTCCCCTAATAATTCAGTGTTTTTCTCTACAAAACCTTCATTCTGTTCGCTGTCATATGTAGTAAGACATATTCTGTTTTTAACTGGCTTCTGCTATAACAAGATATACAAGTGAGTACAACACATATGGGTGAGCCATTTCCAATAGCAATAATATGCACATGCCATAGTCATGTTAATTTAATTGCAATCTGAAAGTATAATAATTGTACTGTGTTCAAAATGATAATAATATTAATAATAACAATTTTGGAAGAATAGCTCTGATCTGATTTTTAAAATGAAAAAGAGTCTAAATTCTTAGGTTCACAGCTGATAAATTCACACTACCAAAAAGCCTATGGTTTTTATGTTAAAACAACGGTTTATATTGGCAGATGTTTTTATTTAATTGGTTACAATGTTTTTTGTGTGTTTTTCAGATGCCAAGGGGTTAACATACCAGTCAACATTCCTTGGTAGGTTGCAAAACCAACAGGTTCCATTGCATTGTACCTCCGACTCCCTCTGTGTGACTGTTGTGCAATTCATTTCCTTCACTGTGTCCCTAATGTAGAATATGTTCCAGTGATTGATGGTGTTAAAGGATACAGACTAGTTGATTATTCAAGCCATGTCCCTTTTGTGCAGACACTGAATAACCTTAGTATAATGATGCACTCTTAGGGAGGTAGAATTTAGATGACAGGCAATGTGTTCAGTGCCTAGCTGAAAAGGCCCATGCCATAATCTAAAGAGATTACTAGTTCACCCTGGCTGCCCTGCCACTGTGTTACATGACTCATGGTACAGAAGGACAGGCTGGGGAAGTCATGCTGTTGGCATATCAAGAGACATATCAATATTATACCACCATAGACAGAAGACATTCCAACTCCCAATTAGTATACAGGTTGATTAGCTTTTACTCTTGATATCTGCTCAATACTGAGAATTCCCCATACTTCCTACTAAATATTCCTCAGTAGTACATTATCATTGACCAATGAGAGATCATTTTAATGTGTTTTTATCAAGCGACGTACAGTCATTCTTTATTGCATCCTCACTGAATCCCTATCAAGCATTTTATACTATAAATGTAAAAATCTATACTTTTCAACAAAATATTTTGTAAGATTTTAGAAAAAAATAAATATTTGATCCCAAATTAAAATAGTGCAAGGAGAAAAATCATTGTGTCTAAAAGATATAATGATAATGTTCATTAAACTCAGCTTGTTATCAGTGTGTCTTCAACAATGAATATTAATTATGTTAATGACACAAAATCAGACTAATCATCAGTCAACTGCCCTCTGACATTATTTCCCTGAGGTATGAAACAAGGTAATTGGACAAATTTGGGGTGTGTCACCAGGCAAGGCTTTTTTTTTTTGCTTAGTTTTGAATAATTTTTTGGGTAATGTTTTTTTACTTCACACAAAGCTGTATCTAACAAAAATCATATGAAATCAAAATTATACTATTCATGTATAATAGCTCTTTACAAAACTGCTTTACTCAGCAATAAAATGCAGTTCACTAATTGGTCACTTTCAGTGAAAGATTGATATCTAACTTTTGTAGGGAGCATATACACTAATAAAAAGATTTTTTTTTGCATCCAATAATAAATTACATTAGTGTAAGCCTGTGTCTATTAAACTATATATGTCCATGGAACCAACCAAGATATTCCATTTTGTGTGCCAGCAGACTGCAATGGAGAATTTTGACAAAACGTTTGTCTCTGGAAAGCAACATACTGGAAGCAGCAAGTTTGCCATGATAGTGGTGAAATCTTCTGTGTCAGCTGTGGGGTGGTATTTGTGATTCTGGAATGGAGTTATATTTCAATTTCTGACTGTGATGTAATAGATCTGATGAGCCAGTTTTGTGTTCATTGACAGTACTTTGGTCAGATTTGATCTAGGCAATAGCTTACTCACTTATGTCCAGTAATGTCAGCACTAACTTACCAAGGCACAAACACATATTTTTTTAAAAAAAGGTCTATACATTGGCATGCAATGTTTCTGGTTGGCTGTACAGGGCATCCAAATATGCAAAACTATAAGATGTGTACCCCATGGTTGTATCACTGTAACCAGTCTGGTGCCCCTCTAGAATCATGTCCCCCTTAGGCAGTTGCTTATGTTACCTAATGAGAATGGATGCTCTTCTTTTATACATTTAAAACCCTAAATTGGTTTTGGAATAACTGAAGCTGATTCTATAGTGCCCTATTATAATATAGCAATATAAATATATACTGGACTTGGGAAATAGTGTACCCTTCAGTTTCACATAAAGCTAAGTTTGATTTGACTGATTTAGAAATAAATGAACATAATCTGTATATTACCTGAAACCCATGACTGTGCCAGTTCATCACATGGGACCATATATATATATATTTATATATGTCAGCCAGTGATAAAACATTTGGACCAACCTTATAACCTCTTACCTTATGCAGCTTCCACATGGCCCCCAGAGCCTTGACCTCGTGGCTGGAGTGCTTGCCCTCTTCCAGACACTGGTAACAGACTGGCATCTTGCATTGGACGCAGTACATGCTATGGTTCTCCAATTCATGGTCGGTGCAGGTGGAGATCTTGCGTGGGCTGAGCCTCCTGCTCACCCTTCCCTGTGCCGGGGGCAGCAGTCGATGCTTGGCCAGAGGACCCCGTGGCGGATGGCATCGCAAGCGGCAGGGCTCGCAGTAGAAAACATCACACTGTTCACACATGACCGTGGCCTCCTTAGGGCTCTTCTCACATAGCTGGCACCTCAGAGCTGCCGCCTTGCTCTGCTGGTAGCGCTCAATAACCCCCTCCAGGACCCGGTTCTTAGCAAAACCGCGCAAGCCCCTCTCATCCAGGATGAGGCTCCGGTGGCACTGCGGGCAAGTGATGCAGGAATTGCGGGGGCCGTGGGGCAATAGCAAAGCGCCAGATGAGTGGTGGTGGGGCTGAGGAGGGGGCATGGCCGGAGGGAACACCCGCACCCCGTTGGGGGATTTCTGGCAAGGGGTAGTGGGGGCGCTGGCGAAGCCTCCGTAAGAGCCATATCCGCTGTCCGCTTCACTGTATAGGCTCATCTTGTCCAGGTCGAGGTAGTCATAGTCGGACACCCCCGAGGCGCGGCGGCTCTGCGGGGACTCGGAGTCAGGAGTCTGTACCAGGATGTTACGGGCGCATGCCACACACAGACTGTGCGAACAAGGCAGAATAATGGGCTCCCTGTAAAAAGAACCGCAAACCGGGCACTTAAGCTCCTCTTCCATCTCTTCCATAAGGTGCAGGTACCGGATTGAGGAACCTCTACAGCCGCAGCAAGAGAGAAGAGACCTGCACTGAGTAACTCCTCCCACTCGCTGCACTGCGGGGAGCTAATCGAAAGGGAACCGCCTCCGCACGACTCTTATTGGATGCCAACCATTCACTTCGTTCTGTCATTGGTTCTATCAAATGTCTAAGGGATAGGAGAGGCGGTGCTTCCTGCTGCCTAGCAGCATCATCAGCAACATCCAGTTCGAACTATCAGGATTGATGTATAGAGGGTGAACTGGAGTCTAATGGGAAACATAACAAGAGCCCTGAAGAATTATAGATTTCACTACTGCACGGGATAATTAGTTTTAGTATCGTAGGTGTTTGTAATATCCCTTTGCTCACTATTATATCATTATTATATTATTTATTATACAGTACAAGTTTATTAATGAGTTATCTGCAACAGTGCGGTCTATAAAGAACCACCATGAAACGGACTATAAATTACATAGATTATAAAGGTACAGTTCTGTTTCTGATAAATCAATTTTTTTTCTACAAAAAAATTTGAATTAAAGTCTTGCAATTTCTATAGCTCATGTTTGAGATAAGCTTCTCAAGTGGAATTTAAACTATATAAAGGAAAATTGAATGCAGTATAATTTCATAATTAACAAATGTATAATTAAAAGACAATGCAATAACACTGAATTTTAAATACGGTAAGTAGTTAATTTTTTTTTCTGATAAATTATTTTTTTCCTCATTTGATGCCCCCTGACTCACGTGACAACCATCAGCCAATCACAGACTAGTATACATATACATTGTAAACTTGTGCACATGCTCAGTAGGAGCTGCTGCCTCAAAAAGTGGACATATTAAAAGACTGTAGAATTTGATAATGGAAGTAAATTGGAAAGTCGCATAAAATTACATGCTCTATCTGAACCATGAAAGTTTCATTTTGACTTTAGTGTCCCTTTAAGGATATGCCTTTTGACACTTGACTGCTGGTTATTTTTATCTAATTTCTGTTATTATTATTTCTCAAACAAAATGTACTTGGTGCCTATAGCATGCTCTAGTTCCCTGTTTTTCAACCAGTGTGCCGTGGCACACTAGTGTGCCGTGAGAGATCCTCAGGTGTGCCATGGCAGACTGACAACAGTGTGACATATTTTTTAAACTTTGCTTGTTTTTTACTCCCAGTGCAGGGGTAGTTTGTAGGAGGCATGGCATAACAGCACAATACATACAGTATGTGTATATATATATATATATATATATATATATATATATATATATATATATATATATATGCTGTATTAGGCTACAATGTGTGATTTTTTTGAGTCACAGTTTTTATGCTTGTGAGCCCTTTTTAAAATGATGCACAGCAGCAACTCTCTCCAGTTCAACATGCTTATGAAAGTAGTATGTTCCAGAGATTTTATTTGCTTCCCTTGAACAATTTCTGTAGACATGTATAGCTCTGATGGCATTCATTAGAAAATGTTAGTATTCAAAAAATACTTGTACATAACTGCACATTTAAATAAACCCCCACAAATGTTTTAAACAGAGAGTACTCAGAAGTGCTATGCATTGATGTCTATGAGTAAGCGCCACTAGGGGGCGTGAAACGCATCAGACGTCTTGCTCTATGTCTGTGCACTTTACCTATGAACTTTTTTTTTTTTTTTTAAATATGTTTTTTATTGAGACAAACAAGAAATAAAATAATACAATACAAGCCCACATGGGAATGTGAATAGGAGTTACAAACTTGAAAGTGAACGATAAGTCTTAAAACAGTGATGTGACAATTATTATCTTTTAGTTAATGCATACATAGTTTTATACTTGTCGGTGAGTATAGAAGTGGGATTTCTCATAAATCAATATAGGGTCTCTTTTTTATATTATGAGGAGTATTATAAGTATAAGTACAGATAGTTATATCTCTGATTTATGTAGAGTTGGACTAAGTAGACCACTCTTCGCACTGAAGTGGTTACAGAATGATAGCATAGTCTGAGATCAGAAAATGCACTTGGGAAGAGGATAATGTGAATCAGGAAGCTGGGTGCATCTTTTTGATTGTTCAAAAGATCTGTAGAAATGGGGGGAAATAACTAATAAAAATACTGTGAGAGAGGTGAAAGATGGCACTGGCAGCGGGCAAGAGCCGCTTGGGTTGAAAGAAAGTGGGTATAGGACCCGTTATGGGGGGAGGCGGCTCTATGATGGATTACTCTGAAGGAAATGGTGCTGGTTTAAAGGGAGGGTAGTGTACCTGGGAAATACTCTGGATATCTGTTTGGGGTGTAAAGAGAGGGGGTGAGGGGACAAATAAGATGTTAAGATGTGACATCCTTCCCGTAAGATTTTTAAGGCAGGAGGGAGCTAAGGAAATCGCTAGGGTGGATCTGTTCCATAGGAGAAGATATATATTGTCAATGCATTATGTAAGGTTATAGAAATGAGTACCAAGAACTATGGCATGAAACATATTATCTCAGAGACCTATATTAATTCTAGAGTGTCAGACTATAGAGGTCTCATATATGACTAAGTCCCTGTATTGGTAGTGAATAAGTCTCCTCAACTGACAATAATAGATGATCAGCTACTGGGTAATTTTATATAGGTCAGCTCACCTCAATTTTACAATGTGTTAGGGGTCTCATACCTATGAACTTTTAACTTTTTTTAAATACATTTTTTAAATTTTAATTAGCACCATCCTGTAGTGCCTGCGTTTTCCCTAAGTTAGCGCTGCAGAATCTGTTGGCGCTCTACAAATAACCGATAATAATAATAAGCTGCGATGCAATGATGCTTCATCCTGGGGTGGTCACAAGGAGTGAGCCAATAAAGAATGGAATACACGTTACCACTACTCATTAACCTTGCCCTGATTAGTGCCATCTCAGTGGTAGAGGGTGGCGTTAAACACAGTTATTAACAAGCATTTATCCATCAATAATATGCTGTTATACAAGTCCATGAATATAATTCAGTCAAGACATTGTGCTGCTTGGATCCAAGAATAAAATAATGCTCCTACACTCTCTGCACACTACCGTCTAGACCCAACCAGAGTCAATTGTCTCAGAGATTAAAGCACAGCATATTAAAAATGTAAATATAAACATGCAGATGGGCCTCATATAAGATTCATTTCTCTTTAAAAACACTATTATCCAGAATGGTCTCTCCCTATATGCTGCCGGTGTCAAGTGCTGACTTAGTCCCACCTCATTCAATTATAAGCCTGGCCTGAATACAGTTCGTTATATTATTGATTTAAGCTTACACCTCAAGAGGAGATATTTGTAGGCATGCTGAGCTTCTGGTTCATATCAGCCATAAATAGCTCTGTTTCTATGTTTCCAAGTGCAAAGCTTCTGCCCCAACTAATTCTTCTTAAAGGGACAGTATACACCAGTTTTCATATAACATGTAATAGACACTACTATACAGAATAAGATGCACAGATACTGATATAAAAATCCAGTATAAAACCGTTTAAAAACTTACTTAGAAGCTTCCAGTTTAGCTCTGTTTAAAAGGTTACTGGAACACCCACTGCAACTAAAATATCAGAGACTCCCCTTATATAAAAAAGACCCTTTACACAAACAGAAGCAAGCTGGAGTAGGTATACGTCAGTATTCTCCTAAAACTTTGGGGCTTGGTTAGGAGTCTGAAAATCAGAGCAATGTTATTTAAAAATAAGCAAAACTATCCATTTAAAAAAAAAAAAAACTTTATGGGCTATATAAATAGATCATCTACAAAACATTTATGCAAAGAAAAAAGGATTGTACAGTGAGTGCAGAATTATTAGGCAAATGAGTATTTTGACCACAGCATCCTCTTTATGCATGTTGTCTTACTCCAAGCTGTATAGGCTCGAAAGCCTACTACCAATTAAGCATATTAGGTGATGTGCATCTCTGTAATGAGAAGGGGTGTGGTCTAATGACATCAACACCCTATATCAGGTGTGCATAATTATTAGGCAACTTCCTTTCCTTTGGCAAAATGGGTCAAAAGAAGAACTTGACAGGCTCAGAAAAGTCAAAAATAGTGAGATATCTTGCAGAGGGATGCAGCACTCTTAAAATTGCAAAGCTTCTGAAGCGTGATCATCAAACAATCAAGCGTTTCATTCAAAATAGTCAACAGGGTCGCAAGAAGCGTGTGGAAAAACCAAGGCGCAAAATAACTGCCCATGAACTGAGAAAAGTCAAGCGTGCAGCTGCCAAGATGCCACTTGCCACCAGTTTGGCCATATTTCAGAGCTGCAACATCACTGGAGTGCCCAAAAGCACAAGGTGTGCAATACTCAGAGACATGGCCAAGGTAAGAAAGGCTGAAAGACGACCACCACTGAACAAGACACACAAGCTGAAACATCAAGACTGGGCCAAGAAATATCTCAAGACTGATTTTTCTAAGGTTTTATGGACTGATGAAATGAGAGTGAGTCTTGATGGGCCAGATGGATGGGCCCGTGGCTGGATTGGTAAAGGGCAGAGAGCTCCAGTCCGACTCAGACGCCAGCAAAGTGGAGGTGGAGTACTGGTTTGGGCTGGTATCATCAAAGATGAATTTGTGGGGCCTTTTCGGGTTGAGGATGGAGTCAAGCTCAACTCCCAGTCCTACTGCCAGTTTCTGGAAGACACCTTCTTCAAGCAGTGGTACAGGAAGAAGTCTGCATCCTTCAAGAAAAACATGATTTTCATGCAGGACAATGCTCCATCACACGCGTCCAAGTACTCCACAGCGTGGCTTGCAAGAAAGGGTATAAAAGAAGAAAATCTAATGACATGGCCTCCTTGTTCACCTGATCTGAACCCCATTGAGAACCTGTGGTCCATCATCAAATGTGAGATTTACAAGGAGGGAAAACAGTACACCTCTCTGAACAGTGTCTGGGAGGCTGTGGTTGCTGCTGCACGCAATGTTGATGGTGAACAGATCAAAACACTGACAGAATCCATGGATGGCAGGCTTTTGAGTGTCCTTGCAAAGAAAGGTGGCTATATTGGTCACTGATTTGTTTTTGTTTTGTTTTTGAATGTCAGAAATGTATATTTGTGAATGTTGAGATGTTATATTGGTTTCACTGGTAAAAATAAATAATTGAAATGGGTATATATTTGTTTTTTGTTAAGTTGCCTAATAATTATGCACAGTAATAGTTACCTGCACACACAGATATCCCCCTAAAATAGCTATAACTAAAAACAAACTAAAAACTACTTCCAAAACTATTCAGCTTTGATATTAATGAGTTTTTTGGGTTCATTGAGAACATGGTTGTTGTTCAATAATAAAATTAATCCTCAAAAATACAACTTGCCTAATAATTCTGCACTCCCTGTATAATGTCCCTTTAAAGCAGTTTTAATCCTGGAAAAGGTATACAGAAATCATGCATGTTAAAGTGCAGCACTCTCACACTTTATCATCTACCTTTCTGTCTATTTATCTATCTATCTATCTATAAATCAATCTATCTTTCTATAGATCTATCATCTATCTATCATCTATATATTTATCTTTATTGCCTTATAAAGGTTAAGCTAAAGGGACTTTCCTGTCAAAATTTAAATGCACATAGATGTATTACATTGTGAAAATGTTATCATGCTCTGCATTTCAAATGTTTTATGTACAAATACATTTTTGACAAACTTTTAGTAAAATTGGTACAGAAAATACTACATATTGAATGAAATACAAATAACCTTGAAAATTATATTTAACTTTTGTGTTTTCCTGTGAATGTTGTCCTTATGAGCCTATCAGCAAAGAATATCTAGGTATGCATTGCTGCTTGTATTTAAAAGGGCATTCCAGCTAAAATTTCTGACGCGTTTTGCACTTGCAAAATGCATCAGGCCACGCCCACTAGATGCAGCGTCTTGCAACGAGAGCTGTTTTTTAGTTCTTAAGTTATAAACTGTAGCTACTTTGATTTTATAGTTATTTAATTATGTTTATAAAATACTCCACACTAGAGTGGAAATTTTGTAACAGTCCATGGATATCTATCTACTGGACTACATACTGTGGGGACCATTGAGACACAGGGCTTCCTTTCAACTTGACTGCAGATCTGGACGGACTAGCAGGGGGCTGAATAAGTGGAGCGGTTACCTACCTTTGAAGGACGACCCTGGGATGCCAGTAATTTTCATTGAGTGTTACAGTGCTGCTTATAGTATACCTCGACTTTAAACGAGGTTGTTCTTGTGATTTTGCATTTGGAATTTTGTATTAAGTACTTTGTTCGACTATTTACATACTGTACTTAGAGCGTCTCTCTTTGAGGCGCTTCCTTATTCTTCGTTTTTGTAGCTCCTAGTAGTGCATTGGATTAGCTTACCTAGGTTTGCTTCTCAACAATAGATACCACAAGCAGAAAGCAAGTTAGATAATATAAGAACATTGTAAAGTTGTTTAAAATGGTATGATCTATCTAATCCATGAAAGAAAAAATGTAGGTTTTATGTCCCCTTAATATTGTATTCCAATTCTGAAATATCTCAGAGACCAATAGTGGGGAAGACCCCAGTCTGTCAGATTTCAGAAGCCAACATGAGCTTCTTAATTGCATGCTGCCGGATTGCATTAGCCTACCTAGGACTGCTTTTTAACAATGGATACTACAAAGCAAGTTAGATAATAGAACAACATTGGAAAGTTGTTTAAAATTGTATGATCTTACTGTAAATGTATAGGCACTCATCCACAGCCCACAGTCAAAATGTTACGAAAAAAGCAACACCGGAACTTACTCTGTCCATTGGTCTATACATCATAGATTTCACAAGCCTCTGGAAGCTACTTTGCTATAACAAAAACATTAAGAGACTTTTGTAAACTATTAATAAATGAGTTTGGCAAATTAATTGGAAGGGTTAGTATTAGAATGGTGGGTACAATAAATTTGATAATTAAATCTGGTTATAAAGGGTCTAAACAAAGTCTATAGAAAAGGAATGTTACAGGGTCCTGCTTGCAAGAAAAATATTCAAAATAATTATGTTCAAACCCTATTCCTACAGCAAGTAGAATGATTTAATAGCTACAAAATGCTAAATTGATGGGTCTCTATTATATCCAAATCTTTATTATTATCCATTATAATGAAGTATGAACAGCAAGAAAAATAAGAAAACTGTCTCATGCATTTTCAAGTATTACATTGTGAAAGATTATTTTCATCACCAATAAAATAGTTACAGTATATGTCCATTCATAGCCCAGTGAATTGTTCTACTTTTGCAGCCGATGAACCGAAATTGAAGAATCAGAGGGAAATTATGTTTATCGTTATTTTGGTTTATCGTTATTTTGTGATCCTTCATTTTTGATTCATTTTGTTTAGTACATTAGATAGAATGAGACAGAAAGAGCAGAAAATAAATGCAATGGAAATGTGTACTGTGTGTTCCTGTGTAAATCTTAATTAATATTGATTTTTGAAGTGCAACAAATTCATTCCTAATCCACAGTTTTTTTTTTGTTTTTTTTTTTGTGCAAGAAACCTACTTCATTTTAATTAACGCTTTGCCAAGTACATTTGCTGTTGTCAAGAAAGAGAACAAGCACCATCAGTTTTTTATATCTACCATGTATGAGTACAAAAAGGTACAAAATGAGTTACCATAGTAACCACCATTCAAACCTCCTGGAACTTTGGAGTTGACATAGACACATTCTAGTGTAAACGTTTACCAGTATAGTAAATCTGGAGGTTTCAAACAAACCAATATTAAAAATACAGATTAGGGGGCGCCAAGATAAAAAATATAAATTATATTTATATATGTATAATACTAAGGGTAAGATGTATCACATTAAAACAGTAACAAAATGTCCCATATATACAAATCAATAGCGGGTGCTAAATGACTGTATTTCTTCCATTCAGGCAGCTCCTTCAACCTGCTGGTGATTATTCTAAAACAAATCGAAAGACAGTATTTCAGTACTGATTATTTCTACAATGTATTTGTTTATGTAAATGTAGACTGTGTGATTTTATTATTATTTTTTTTTTTTTTTAAATATGCTTAATAAATAATATAATTTTAAAAACTGGATAAAGCATTCATAATTATTATTGTTTTTTTGTGTGTATGTGCGTATTTAGGTGTGGTGTGCATGCATATAATATGTTTCAATAGTGCTGGATGGCACACATTGTATTGCGTTGAATCAACTGGTACAATTATAGTTATTGGAAAATAAACATGGGTTAGAAAAAGAAAAAGTCCTCCTGTACAGAGTGCAGGTATTTATGTGCCTGGGAGAGACAATATGCACTGAAGAAATTCCTCCAATACAAGAAGAGTAAGTGGAATTTATGGATGAAGTATCAGAAATATCTGTGGTTTGCATAGTTAACGTTTGAGCAAGTGTAAAAGTAAAAGCATTGCGCAATCAATAATAATTATTTCCTTTCCAACATCTTCCTAGTAAATGACACAAATCTTTAAAAACAAGCTAAAATTATCCACAATTTAATGGAAGATCTAGGCCTCGATCCGATATGCAGCGTCGCCCGCAAAAGCGGGCGACGCCAAATTTTGCGCTGGTTTGGTATCACATATACGGCGTAACATAGAAGTTACGCTCGTATATTTCTGCCTTCGGCCGTAGTTTTTTGGCCCATAGACAGGTATACCAAACCAGCGCAGTTTGGTATCCAATATACAGCGTAAGGACTTACGTGGCGAAAATGGAGAAATCCTACTCCATTTTCACCTCACCACAAATTGCAAGCGTAGTAAGCCTTACGCTGTCTATTGGAGCCCCGTAACTCCCTAAACTAGCTGCAAAAAAAACCTAACACCTAACGCATGCGCAATGTCTATCTACCTGTCAACCGTGAACTGCTAAATAAAACCTAACACCTAACGCATGCACAATGTCTATCTACCTGTCAACCGCGATCCCCTGCCACAATCCCTAATAAAGTATTTAACCCCTAAACCGCCGCTCCCGGACCCCGCCGCCACCTACATTAAATGTATAACCCCCTAATGTGATCCCCTACACCGCCGCCATCTACATTACCTACCCCCTAATGTGAGCCCCTACACCGCCGCCATCTACATTACCTACCCCCTAATGTGAGCCCCTACACCGCTGACATGTACATTACCTACCCCCTAATGTGAGCCCATACACCGCCGCCATGTACATTACCTACCCCCTAATGTGAGCCCCTTCACCGCCGCCATCTACATTACCTACCCCCTAATGTGAGCCCCTACCCACGCCACCATCTACATTAACTACCCCCTAATGTGAGCTCCTACCCCGCCGCCAGCTATATTTAAATTATTAACCCCTAATCTAATCCCCCTATACCGCCGCCACCTATATTAAATTATTAACCCCTAATCTAATCCCCCTATACCGCCGCCACCTATATTAAATAATTAACCCCTAAAATACTAAACTATCCCTACCACTAAACCTAAGTCTAACCCTACAAATAGCCCTGAAAAGGGCTTTTTGTGTGGCATTACCCCAAAGTAAACAGCTCTATTGCCAGCCCTTAAAAGGGCTTTTTGCGGGGCTTTGCCCCAAAGTAATCAGCTCTTTTACCAGCCCTTAAAAGGGCTTTTTGCGGGGCATTGTCACAAAGTAATCAGCTCTTTTGCCTATAATCTAAATCCCCCTATACCGCCGCCACCTATAATAAATGTATTACCCCTAATCTAATCCCCCTACACCGCTGCCACCTATATTAACTATATTGCCCCCTAATCTAATGCCCCTACACCGCCGCCACCTATATTAACTATATTAACCCTAATTATATTAGGGTTAATATAGTTAATATAGTTATTATATTATATATATTAACTATATTAACCCTAATTATATTAGGGTTAATATAGTTAATATAGTTATTATATTATATATGTATTAGGTATAATAACCCTATCTAACTCTAACACCCCTAACTAAATTCTTATTAAAATAAATCTAATTAATATTAATGTTATTAATTAAAATATTCCTATTTAAATCTAAATACTTACCTATAAAATAAACCCTAAGATAGCTACAATATAATAAATAATTATATTGTAGCTATTTTAGGGTTTATATTTATTTTACAGGTAACTTGGTATTTATTTTAACTAGGTACAATAGCTATTAAATAGTTAATAACTATTTAATAGCTACCTTGTTAAAATAATTACCAATTTACCTGTAAAATAAATCCTAACCTAAGTTACAAATACACCTACACTATCAATAAATTAAATAAACTACAAATATCTAAATTAAAATACAATTAAATACACTAAACTAAATTACAAAAACAAACAAACACTAAATTACAAAAAATAAAAAAAGATTACAAGAATTTTAAGCTAATTACACCTATTCTAAGCCCCCTAATAAAATAATAAAGCCCCCCAAAATAAAAAAATGCCCTACCCTATTCTAAATTAAAAATTAACCAGCTCTTTTACCAGCCCTTAAAAGGGCTCTTTGCGGGGCATGCCCCAAAGTAATCAGCTCTTTTGCCTGTAAACAAAAAAACACAATACCACCCCCCCAACATTAAAACTCACCACCCACATACCCCTACTCTAAACCCACCCAAACCCCCCTTAAAAAAACCTAACACTAAGCCCCAGAAGATCTCCCTACCTTGAGTCGTCTTCACCCAGCCGGGCCGAACTCTTCATCCAATCCGGGAGATGTCTTCATCCAAGCGGCAAAGAAGAGGTCCTCCATCGGGGCAAAGTTTTCCTCAAAGCGGCATCTTCAATCTTCTTTCTTCCGACTTCCGACGCGGAACATCCAGCTGGCCCGACGACTGAAAGACGAATGAAGTTTCCTTTAAATGATGTCATCCAAGATGGTGTACCTCGAATTCCGATTGGCTGATAGGATTCTATTAGCCAATCGGAATTAAGGTAAGAAAATCTGATTGGCTGATTCAATTAGCCAATCAGATTCAAGTTCAATCCGATTGGCTGATCCAATCAGCCAATCAGATTGAGCTTGCATTCTATTGGCTGATCGGAACAGCCAACAGAATGCGAGCTCAATCTGATTGGCTGATTGGATCAGCCAATCGGATTGAACTTGAATCTGATTGGCTGATTGAATCAGCCAATCAGATTTTCTTACCTTAATTCCGATTGGCTGATAGAATCCTATCAGCCAATCGGAATTCGAGGGACGCCATCTTGGATGACGTCATTTAAAGGAAACTTCATTCGTCTTTCAGTCGTTGGGCCAGCTGGATGTTCCACGTCGGAGGTCGGAAGAAAGAAGATTGAAGATGCCGCTTTGAGGAAAACTTTGCCCCGATGGAGGACCTCTTCTTTGCCGCTTGGATGAAGACATCGCCCGGATTGGATGAAGAGTTCGGCCCGGCTGGGTGAAGACAACTCAAGGTAGGGAGATCTTCTGGGGCTTAGTGTTTTTTTAAGGGGGGTTTGGGTGGGTTTAGAGTAGGGGTATGTGGGTGGTGGGTTTTAATGTTGGGGGGTGGTATTGTGTTTTTTTTTACAGGCAAAAGAGCTGATTACTTTGGGGCATGCCCCGCAAAAAGCCCTTTTAAGGGCTGGTAAAAGAGCTGGTTAATTTTTAATTTAGAATAGGGTAGGGCATTTTTTATTTTGGGGGGCTTTATTATTTTATTAGGGGGCTTAGAATAGGTTTAATTAGCTTAAACTTCTTGTAATCTTTTTTTATTTTTTGTAATTTAATGGGTTTTTTTTTTGTAATTTAGTTTAGTGTATTTAACTGTATTTTAGTTTAGATATTTTATTGGTAATTATTTTAACAAGGCAGCTATTAAATAGTTATTAACTATTTAATAGCTATTGTACCTAATTAAAATAAATACCAAGTTACCTGTAAAATAAATATAAACCCTAAAATAGCTACAATGTAATTATTAATTATATTGTAGCTATCTTAGGGTTTATTTTATAGGTAAGTATTTAGATTTAAATAGGAATATTTTAATTAATAATATTAATATTAATTAGATTTATTTTAATAAGAATTTAGTTAGGGGTCTTAGAGTTAGATAGGGTTATTATACTTAATACATATATAATATAATAAATATATTAACTATATTAACCCTAATATAATTAGGGTTAATATAGTTAATATATGTAATATAATAACTATATTAACTATATTAACCCTAATATAATTAGGGTTAATATAGGTGACGGCGGTGTAGGGGGATTAGATTAGGGGGTAATATAGTTAATATAGGTAGCGGCGGTGTAGGGGGATTAGATTAGGGGGTAATACATTTATTATAGGTGGCGGCGGTATAGGGGGATTTAGATTATAGGCAAAAGAGCTGATTACTTTGTGACAATGCCCCGCAAAAAGCCCTTTTAAGGGCTGGTAAAAGAGCTGATTACTTTGGGGCAAAGCCCCGCAAAAAGCCCTTTTAAGGCCTGGGAATAGAGCTGTTTACTTTGGGGTAATGCCACGCAAAAAGCCTTTTTCAGGGCAATTTGTAGGGTTAGACTTAGGTTTAGTGGTAGGGATAGTTTAGTATTTTAGGGGTTAATTAATTTAATATAGGTGGCGGCGGTATAGGGGGATTAGATTAGGGGTTAATAATTTAATATAGGTGGTGGCGGTATAGGGGGATTAGATTAGGGGTTAATAATTTAATATAGGTGGCGGCAGTATAGGGGGATTAGATTAGCGGTTAATAATTTTAATATAGCTGGCGGCGGGGTAGGAGCTCACATTAGGGGGTAGTTAATGTAGGTGGCGGCGGTGTAAGGGGCTCACATTAGGGGGTAGTTAATGTAGGTGGCGGCGGTGTAAGGGGCTCACATTAGGGGGTAGTTAATGTAGGTGGCGGCGGGGTCCGGGAGCGGCGGTTTAGGGGTTAATAACTTTATTAGGTGCGGCGGGGTCTGGGAGCGGCGGTTCAGGGCTTAATATCTTTATTAGGTGCAGCGGGGTCCGGGAGCGGCGGTTTAGGGGTTAATACATTTATTATTAGGAGAGTGAGGTGGGATAGCGGATAGAGGGGTATACGTGTCGGGCTATGTTTGGGAGGCGAGTTAGACAGTACGGGAAATTTTATAACTTAGTCAGGTTTTGTAGGCGCCAGCAGTTTCTAAAGTGCCGTAAGTCACTGGCGACTCCAGAAATTTGTACTTACGCAGATTTCTGGACATCGCTGGTTTATCCGACTTACGGCACTTTAGCAATTGCCGGCAGGGGTATATTGGATAGCTCGAGTTGCGAGCTGAAACTACGGGCGGTGGGGGTTCCCTCGCTTGCGCCGCAAACTACAATATATATCGGATCGCGCCCCTAGTAAGTACAAATTGCAAGTGTGAATAGCTAAAACAAAAAATATTACCAAAGGTACATTGGAGGAGGAGGAGGATTTTGCCCATAGTAGGAGCAGAATGAACTTAGAGATAGTAATGGGGACTTTGCAACGTAGGCTAAATTGTAGGCCTATATAAAAAGAATGGTGCATAAAATTATGTTAACTAACATATTACATAAGAATAATAATAGAAAATAGGAATTCAGCTCCACAAACATGCAAGTTTAAAATGATGCACTAATCATAGAATTTAACAGGCAAGCTGGTAAATACAGACAAGGTCCAACTAAGCACAATTAAAGTCTCTGACTTGATAAAGTCTTCATGAACAGTGCAGTCAATATACTCCATATTAATTTAGGTTGAATTTAGGTAGAACTATGCTTTCAAGTAATTATGTGCTGCAGGTCACTGTAATAAGACTTTATATTACACATAACCAGACTTAACACCATATAAGCAGCAGTTCAATATGTAATAGGCAAACCATCTTAACCCACTCTTCTCAGTAGCCCCCATGTACTAAGCAGTCAACCTGCTGTTTGTGTCTAATCTCATGTCAAAATCTGCACAAGGATACAAATTCTTTTGTACAAAGCAGTGAACTGGTCAAAAATCCCCATTTTTAAATATGCGACCGGACTTCTCTGCCAAAACTCAATCTGACACTATTTTATGGCAAATATGTCATTGTTCGCCATTAAACTTAAGTTACCAATGCTACCATTCAATTTGTTACAATTTTCGCATCTGGGATTTTCGCTCACTACCATTTAGGTGGTGAACACAATAGTAATCAGTAGGGGGTCTGAGACTGACGCTTGGGTTTGCAAGGTACAGCAGTATAAAAGTGTCCCAACTATTTTTGACGAGCTGTCAACCATGGAGTCACTCCTGCATCTGTTTACTCTGCGTTTCATCCAAATCAGAGGGAGAAGGCAGATCCAAGAAGCTGCAGTAGAGGTTGAAAGAAAAAGGAGAGTACCCAGAGTATTTCTTCCGTGAGTGGGTCTATATGGTCTTTCTGACAGAGAAGTAATTCAGAGATTTCAGCTTGATAGAGAATCAATTATAGTCCTGTACAACAAGACTGCTGAATATCTTGAGCTAATGACGGGGCGATCACAAGCCATTTCTGGACTACTAAAACTTTTGGCCGCATTACACTTCTTGGCCATAGAGTCCAAGGTGGTTACAAGTGTCATAATTGGTATCAGTCAGTCAGCATTTTCATATCACCTTTCCAAAATCATTGACACATTGATGGGGTCTTCCATCTACCCCAGAGGAGTGGCAATCTGTTAAGTGAAACTTCTACAAGATGGCAGGGATGCCTAATGTACTCAGAGCCATCAACTGTGCCCATGTTGCTGTGAAATCATCACGTGAATGGGAAGAAGTGTTCTGAAACAGAAAACATTACCACTCTTTAAATGTACAGATGGTTTGTGACCCAAATATGAAAATCATTAATGTCCGTTCCAACTATCCAGGCTCCTGTCATGGTCATGATTCTACGTTAGACTGGATTATTTTTGAAGTTTGAGAACAGAGAGATGCCCAAAGAAATGGATATTAGGTAATAGTGTCAAAATAAGTAATTTATTTATAATTTTAGTAATAGATGTCACAAAGAATATTTTTTTCTTATTGGTATGTTTTGATCTTACATAAAGAATTAATTGAATATTATTTTAATTTAATGTTACACTGATATTACCCAGTTTTCTATTCCATTGTTTTTATTTGCATCTGTTATTGAAAACATATGTAATATATCTCTATAGCATCCATGCATTCATTGCTTAAAGGGACATGTCACCCAACATTTCTCTTTCAGATATCAAAAGAATATTTATTTAATCATAAAGAGTATTCATTTCCATTCATTTCATTTAGTTCTGTAACATAAGCTTGGCCTCCACTGGTCCCCCTGGCAGAAATTTTCTCTCATGCCAATTTTTATTTGGCAAATCTTTTACTGCCATTAATTATTATTATTATGTATTTATAAAGCACTAACAGATTCCGCAGCATTGTCCATGGGTTCAAAGATAAAAGTACAACGGTGAAACAATACAATATTAGACAAAGTTTTACAGACAAATATGGGGGGAATTGAGGGCTCTATTCCTGTGGGAACTTAAAATCTAGATGGGTAGGAGGATGGGAAACAGGAGGTGGGGACTGCAAAGGGGAGAATGATGTTAGTGAGGAGTTAGATGAGGGCAACTGTAAGTGAAATTCATTTGTTATTGAGTCGGGTGATAAGCTTCCCTGAACAAAAAGGTCTTTAGGGCATATCAACTAGCAATATTTTTAGCCTTAAATGCAAGCATATCCATATAATCATGTAATTCACCTTCAATATTAAACCTCTTTTTAATATAGCCTATAATGTCCATCTTAAGGATATTGCCCTGAGTGAGGGGTAATTTTGGGGAACATATTTCAACACTATGTATAGAATTAATTAATTCACTTCTAGTAACAGACAGTATTATATTGGCTTAGTATTTAGTTAAATTAAAACGCTAATACAATTTTGTCCAATAAGAAGAAAAAAAAAATATTTTCAAAATATTAATATTAATTTTGAAATATGAAAAATGTAAAAAAAATAATCAATTTAAAAATAAAATAAAAATATTTAATAATATATATTTTTTTCTTTTTATAATCTCTATTTACTACAAGTATATTATATCAATGTTATAAATTTAATAATATCTACTGCAGTGCCTCCAAATAATATGTCAGTATATGGCTGGGTTATAATACAATTTATTTATTATTATTCTTTAAAACAAACCCCCAATATAATGCATATACGAAACAATTAAAATCAATATTTTATTCCTAAATTCTTTATATTATTTAAAGTTATAAACACATTAAATTATATTTATAGAAACCAAATTATGAATCAGATGATACACACTTATGCTGTTATAATATTCTTACAAAGATCATAAAAAATATACCTTTAAAATTAACTTTACTCACAATAATCGCATTAAAATACTACAATAAAATACCAGGACCTCTGTTATTAACTGAAAATTCTAGTTCAATGCCCAACTTACTATGCTTAATTAATAACTACCAGGGATTTAATCACCATAACCAGTTTATATACAGTTCTGAAAGAGTTCACTATAATGACTGACTTATAAATCTGGAGTGCCTAGTCCTGTCTAGCAAATAAATTATTTAGCAATGAAGACTAGTTAAACTATACAGGACTATGAACATAAGCTTAAAATACCAATTTTGCTCTTTAAGTTTACCAGCTTCAATTAGACTGTAGCAATAATGAATGTATTTGATTAAAATATTAAATATACAATTTCTTATACTTTACAAGATCACCAGTTTGAGAATTCAGTTAATTTCCAAATATGTCTATCGTCATATTTCTTAGAGGAATTATGCACATTTGTAAGAGTGTCCCAACAAATTTGTCTTACAGAAAACTGTGTTTGTACACTGGTCTCTCTTATAAGCAAAAGTGGCAACAGCAGGATTGCAAACAGCCACCAACCAATTTTTTTCCACCAAGATTCCTCTCTCTCTCTCTGTGCAGGGAGTTTTTGTCTGAGACAAAATTCCTCCTCACTTCTTAATAATTCGATAGATTTGGATACACATTTTCTCTGATTGGCTACTGGGAAATTTAATTTTCAACAGCCAAATGCCTTTTGGCTGTAATACTGGATTTAGGCCATCGGGGGCAGCAGACAAAGACAAACAGTTTCATTCAAATATTGCTGCAGTAAATTATCTAACCTATAAAATGTTTATCAAATACACTATTTCTTTATATTAATAAAGCTGTCTGGTCATATATCTGTCTCATCTAATATAACTTAGCATGTATTTATAGAGGCTAAAGATGAACATACTTCCAGTATCATACTAGTAAGCAATTATACTGTAAATTATTTCATTCAACAAATTATTTCATTCAACATCCTGGCATTATATTGCATCTTAAATAAATACAGCACATTTCACATTTCTAATAATTTTTAAGTGCATATATTCATGTGTATGATCAATATTCATAGGACATCTTGGTGTCTGAAAAATAAAGAAACAGATGTTGTTATTTTGAAATTAGTCAAACATGTATACATATTAATGCAGTTATTCATTTAATTTATTACAAATCTGAAAGGCATTTCTTAGATCCATGGATATATGCATTTTTATACAATACTGAGGTATATTTTACTTGAAATTTAAACACAAGTTGTAATTCAAAAATGAATTTACACATTATAATGCAAAACATGTGTCTCTGCTTAGGTAATCTTCATCTAGACGTAACGTCTAGAATTTGTGGATTCAACACAGTAGGGGTAATCAACTCTTGCATACACTTAAGCCATGTCTGTTTATTTTACAGGGGTCTGATAAGTTTATTACCCATCTTGGGCAGGAAATCAATTTTAAACAGAGCAGCCACATGGTGAACATCTCTTTGAAATACCTGCCTGATCTTTGAAATGACTGCCTGAACTAATGAGACCAAATGTTTTCCCTTTGTTCTCATTTGGATGTATTTGAGCAGTGAGGGGGTCAGTGGCAATCAGATAGGAACTTTACCTTCAGACCATAGGCAGAAAATCTTTGAAAGCAATCCTTTGTTCTCAGATGTTCTGTTAATCAGGAAAAAGGGGGGTTGGTCTGTTATGGCTATAGCCCACACAATTCATGTCAAATTTTATATTAACCTAAATGAAACATCAAATCATATGGTACATCTGTAGTCCACTTCATGTTATTCACAGATACCCTGACAGCCTGGTAGAGACATTTAGGATGGATTGAAGGGGGGGAGAGGTGGGAGAGAGGGAGGCCAGTTAGCTGGTTATTACAGTAGTCAAGTCGGGAAATTATCAGGGAGTAGATTAGCTGTTTAGTAGTTTCAGTGTTCAGAAATGGATGAATTTTGGAGTTATTACATAGGTGGTTGAGGCAGGATGAAGAGAGCAATTGGATGTGGGGAATGAAGGAAGTGTGACTCCAAGGCAGCGGACTTGGGGTGATGGGGAGATAGTGGTGGGGAGATAGTGGTGCCACCAACAGTGATAGAAAATTTAGAAACTAGAGTAGAATTAGAGGGGGGGATTAGAAGTAGTTCGGTCTTGGACATGTTTATTTTTAGGTGGTGAGAGGCCATCCAGGAGGAAATGCCAGATAAGCAGTCGCTGATGTGAGAACTGACAGAAGGAGAGAGTGAAGGGGTGGATAGGTAGATCTGGGTATCATCAGCATAGAGGTGATAGTTGAAGCCATAGCTGTTGATACGTTTACCCAGTAAAGATGTGTAAATAGAGAAGAGTAGACGACCCAGAACAGAGCCTTGAGGTACTCCAATAGACAGAGGCTTTGGAGAGGAGGAGTCACCAGCAAACGAGACAGATAAGGATCTGTTAGAGAGATAAGAGTGAATCCAGGAGAGGGCAGTATCACAGAGCCCAAGAGAGCTGAGACTTCGTAAGTGAAGGGGATGGCCAACAGTGTCAAAGGTAGCAGATCTGAAAGAGTAAAAACACAGAGGCGCCAAAATGACCTAGTACCATCACAACAACTGGTAATGCAGATGTAACAAATGGCTACTCACAAGCGTGGTGCACCCAGTGATGCTAGTAGGGCAGGCTGGTACTTCTCAGTTGTCCAGCTAACTGTATATAAGCAGACAGCTACAGTAGTCAAAGTGCTTCTGGATGATTCACAAAGTGGGATAAAAAGGGATATATAGGGATAAAAAGGAACCACCATAGCCCAGTACAGTTTGGAACAAAATAAAATGTGGTATTCAAGTTCACACAAACAACATTCAAAGCACCTCCAAGTGTAATATAGGCAGGCTGGAGCTTCTCAGCCACCCAGCAGACTGATCCCCGGTGCTAAGCAGCTTACACTCCAATCCACAGAAAAATGAAAGGAAAAAACAGGTCCAAAGAAGCAGCAAGTGTATAATGTAAAAACAATGTTTACTTAAAAAGCAACGCGTTTCTCAGCCTACACAGGGCTGTTTTCACAGGCTATTCAGAGAATAGCCTTCTCAACCTTAAGGTGCTTTGAGTGTTGTGTGCCCTTGAATACCACATTTTATTTTGTTCCAAACTGTACTGGGCTATGGTGGTTCCTTTTATCCCTATATAGGAACACTTTGGGAATCATCCAGAAGCACTCTGACTACTGTAGCTGTCTGCTTATATACAGTTAGCTGGACAACTGAAAAGCACCAGCCTGCCCTACTAGCATCACTGGGTGCACCACGCTTGTGAGTAGCCATTTGTTACATCTGCATTACCAGTTATTGTGATGGTAGTAAGCTATTTTGGCACCTCTGTGTTTTTCCTCTTTCAGATCACCTGCACCATCAGGATTTTGACCATCCTCTGACAGATAGCTGCCTTTCTATCAGGATTGTTTATGGACTTATGTATTATATTGTTTGCTTTGGTTTAATGTCTGTTTTTTCCATTTGTTTTCCATTTCACCTTGTAAAGATCGCCCATTAAAGGAGATTTATATATGTACATCTATTACTTTTTATTTTCAAAGGCAGCAGAGAGGTCAAGTAAGATGACGAGTATAGAGTAGTAGCCATTGTTTTTAGCAGAAAGGAGATTGTTAGTAACCTTGGTGCAGTCTCAGTTGAGTGTTGGAGACAAAAGCCAGATTGCAGGGGGTCAAGCAATGAGTTGGAGGACAGGAAGTTGGTTTGGCAATCGAAAACTAGTTTTTCAAGGACTTTTGAAGCTAGCGGAAGCGGTGATATGGGGCAGTAGTTTTCTTGCAGTGTTCGATGTCCTTTTAACCAGGGCCCTGCGCACTCACAGCATCGCTGATTTTCTGCCAAATCATTTTCTTACAAGCTGTAGGGGTTCATGCGACAACCAAAAAGGTAATCCTAGGACTCTAATACCATGTCCACCAGCACCACATTTTGATGAAGCAAATAATTAAAATGATTTGTTTAGGCAGGGTGAGATTGAGCACTAGAAAAAGCCATGTTAAAAATAAATTTTCCCAAACAAGTAATTACCAAGGTAGACAAAAGCTATTATAAGGGTCTTCAAATTGGTCATTCTTATAAAAGACTGCCTTTACTTCCCGTGAATATGACATCTAAGACACCTTAGGTCACATAGGACAAACTGACTAGAATTCACCAGACATAATAGTACATTAGATACTTAGCGTTGAGCAAGACTTCAACGTTATCAATCTTCTGCCCTAGCTCACGGCAGATTAGACGCAACATTTCTCGAGGTGATTTTTAGTACATTGATATAGCAAGATTGATTTAGTTCCCAGTGAGAAACGGTGAGATAATCTGATTGTTAACTGGCAAACAAAATGACGTTTTAGTATATGGAGACCAGTGTGTAACACACAAGTTTTAGCAAGGAGTCCACACCAGATCTCACCCATATAAAACCTTCAATGCAATTAGTAGTATATATATATATATATATATATATATATATATATACAGGTAGCCCTCAGTTTACGCCGGGGTTAGGTTCCAGAAGGAATGGTTGTAAATCGAAACCGCTGTAAATTGAAACCCAGTTTATAATGTAAGTCAATGGGAAGTAAGGAATATAGGTTCCAGGCCCCTCTCAAAATTGTCATAAGTAACAGCTAATACATTATTTTTAAAGCTTTGAAATGAAGACTTTAAATGTTAAACAGCATTATAAACCTAATAAAATAATCACACAACACAGAATATATAATTAAACTAAGTTAAATGAACAAAAATATTTGCTAAACAGCATTATAAACCTAATAAAACAATCACACAACAGAGACTTCACTTGCATTTTTCTGCAAACAGTTCTTTCTATGCATTCCAATTTGGACTGATTTATAGACAGGAAGATCTTGTTCCTTTGAAATCTGCTTGATAGCTCAGGTCTGGTTAAACTGATTAATTTCAGCTTGCTTGGCTTTGCTGCAACACAAGCGGACAGCTCCACCTACTGGCTATTTTAATAAATGCTCTGCTTCTCTGTGCTTTTCAACAGTAGTCACATGACTCGAAAAAAAGGTTGTTATTCTGAAACGGTGTAAATTGAACCGTTGTAAAACGAGGGCCACCTGTATATATATATACACAGTATATATTACAAAAAGCTTAAAGAGAGCAATTCTCTGGATAATTTCCTTTTCAAAATATGTGTTTCCGGGCAATAAATGTAAATCTGGATTATATTTTAATATTTCTAAGCATTCTCATTAATATTATTATCATCTATCTGCATAGCACTGGGTACAAATGTAGGGATATACAATGACAAAGATGTGTGTTAAGAAACAAATAAATAACAGACTATTCAAAACAAGTACAGGAGGAGGAGCTGCTCCTAAGAGCTTACAGTCTACATATAAGCATTTGCCCTGTTTGCACATAACAAAATAAAGCAGAAAAGGAGCCTGCAGTCTAAGCCCCTAGTGCCATCCCCTAAAAGGTATGTGGGTAAATCAGCCAATTGGCGATTGGTTGATGATTCTCCTATATCCTTTTAAGGGGGGTGACACCAGGTGTTTACATTTTTTGCTTTAATTCTGATAATTTGCAATGAGCCAATAAAAAGGAAAGGAGGCTAACAAATACAATATTAAGTGGTCTAATGATATTGTCATTTAACAGTTCCCAGCCATTGACATTTTATTTACTATGAGTCAACGGTTCTGTCATTTTTCCATCTCCTTATTGCAAATGTTCCACAATTGACACATCTTGTCCCGCTATAGGCACTCTTTATTCACGTGTACTGCTATAATTGCTCATTTGTGTTTTTGTGTTCACGGATGTGCATTGTTTGCTGATTTGCTGATTCCCTGATTCTGTTTACTAACTCCACCAGTTCCCTTGTGCCTGCTGATTGTACGATCTCAACGTTCTGTCTGACCTTGGCCCTTTTTTTAAATTATACCCTGATCTGTTACTACTAGAAATGTTGCCGACCTCTCCTGCCTGACTATGCTTTGATTCTCTTCAAACGCCCTGGAAGAGCCAAATCCAGTGTGTACAGTTTAGTGTTGGTTCTGTCACTACTCTGGGTCCAAAGCTGACATTTACATCGTAATAGATATAGGGAATTTTATTTTTTTAAATGTTTATTAAACTTTAAAGTAGGCAGTGGATTTTTTATTTTATTTATTTAATTAATTAATTTATTTTTTACTAATTGAAATAATAACTAGTAAAAAATATTCAAAGTGTCACAAAAGAGCAAACTGAGCTATTAAACAAATTTGGTGTGTTAATAGGAAATGTATTTATATAGAAAATATATATAACGAGATTTAATGCAGTTTATAAAGAGCACCAAACATCAGAAATATCTCGTAGGTTTGTGCATTCAAATCCTTTCTTAGGAACCGATTGAGGAAGTAAGCACTATTCTGGTCTTTTCTAAGCCAGATTGATTCTGGTGCAGGATCACCATGTTAAAGGGATATTAAACCCACATTTTTACTTTCATTGTTCATATAGAGCATGCAATTTTAAGCAGCTTTCTAATTTACTCCTATTATCAATTTTTCTTCATTCTCTTGGTATCTTTATTTGAAAAAGCAGGATTGTAAGCTTTGGAGCCAGAACATTTTTGGTTCAGAACCTGGGTAGCGCTTGCTGATTGGTGGCTAAATAAAGATACCAAGAGAACAAAGAAAAATTGATAATAGGAGTAATTTAGAAAGTTGCTTAAAATTGCATGCTCTATCTGAATTCATATCCCTTTAAGATTTGGATCTGCACAGATCTTAACAAGGTAATCCTAACGAAGGATCCACATGCATGTGTCTAGTATCTAGTCAATTTTAAGCATACAGTAAATTGTATACAGTAAATATTTATTTGGTGATGTGAATTCATAGATTTATAAAATTATGTTTTAGTTAATTTTCTGAATATTTAAGTTATCAGTACTTGGTACAGCAGACTATATAACATTAGGCACATATACCACACTAACAAATATCATAACATGATTACACTAAACCTTTATGAAGGATAGAAGTTTCATTTATTTATAAACTGTAAACCCTAAATAATATATAGGCAACAAACAGCTTTAGTATAATAATTTGTATCCTCTAATCTGAAACACCAGATATGAGGTTGTTTAGTAACAATACACAGGATGCTAATTATTTTAGATTAGTTACTTATGTTAGCCTGCTGATAGAATGAAAAAGCTTAATGGGCCATGAAAAGTCTATCTCCTGCATTTATTCTCCAGAAGTTAATGGTTACGACCTTTCTGGAAAATGGCTAATTGTACAGAATGAGATCTATAAAATGAACAGTGATATTAACCTTCCATACACAAAGGTTAACAAGTTTGATAGACTTAGGTTGATGCAAATAAGAAAATATAGTCCTTGAATACATTTTATACCTGATCTCTCTGTCTCTTAAAGCAGAGAAAACTAATATTTCTGAAGCACAAATCTATATGTTCATGGTTCAAATATAGTATGGAATTTTAAAGGGACTGTAAACATCTTGAGATTTTTATATAAAATGTTTGGTTATGTGTAATGAAACAACTTTACAATATATTTAAATATTTATTTTGCCCCCTCCTCATGTAATGTAGCTCTGAAAATCAAACTATTTCTAATCATTAGAACTTGGAATGCACCCTGCTAACTTATCAAGACTAATAATGTTACATATATATCCTTAAATGGACTGTCTACACCCAAATTTGTATCTTGTATCTAAGCCTCTTCTGACAGCCTCCTAATCACATGATTTTTTTATTTATTATCTATTGACTTGCATTTAAGCCAATTAGTGCTGTGTTGTGCTGACTCTTAAATAACTCCACAAGCGTTAGCACAATGTTATCTATATGACCCACATGAACTAGCAGTCTCCTGTTGTGAAAAACTAATAAAAAAGCATGTGATAAGAGGCTGTATGTAGTGGCTTAGAAACAGGCAGACATTTAGAGGTTTAAATGTTATAAAGTATATTAATATAACAAGGTTGGTTGTGCAAAGCTGGGGAATTGGTAGTCAAGGCATTATCTATCTGTTTAAACAATAACTATTTTAGTGTTGACTGTCCCTTTAATTGGATTTATCAGGTAACAACTGCAAAGCAATTTACTTTATAGCACTGGTTTTCAAAACTGTCCTCAGGACTCCCTAACAGGCCACATTTTGACGATATCTGAACTGGAGCACAGGTGAAATAGTCAGCTAATTAGTAAACATGGTTATTTTACCTGCTCTCTCATCCAAGGTAAAGCTGAAAACCTGGCCTGTTGGGGAGGCTTGAAGACAGGTTTGAAAGCCAGTGCTTTATACTAACTTTATAACGATAGCTAGCTTTGTTGTCTATGGTATAACAAAGTGTAGAATAAACAAATGTTAGCCCTTCCCTTCAGGTGTTTGCTGCCAGCCCCGGCTCTCCCCAGCCGTTTGTATTGGAAATGTATGTAGCAAAATTTGGTGGCGCTGTACCACTTTAAGGGACATTAAGCTGTCCACGTCTTCTGCAGATAAGATTCTTCAAATTTTGATCACCTCAAAAACAAAAGCTCACAATGGTGCAGAACTTCCCAGACAATTAGGTGGCGCAAACTCAGAGCAAACTCACAAGATGTGGGTGAAAAATCATCCTTTATTTAAAATCCACAGGACGTCATCAGGTGCAGCTTCAGAAATGTTATTAAAACAAGCTCAACGCGTTTCGGTTATTGCAATAGCCTTTTTCAAGAGCACAATAAAAACAGTGTAAAGAACAAGTTGTAATAGCAGCTTTTTCTCTACACTGTTTTTATGCTCTGACTTTGCGCCACCTAATTGTCCGGGAAGTGCTGCACCATTGTGATCAAAATTTAGAGAATCCTAGCTTTGTCGTCTGTTGACTAAAGCCCAGATCTTCCAAATAAGGCAAATAGTCGGTGGAGTTTGGCAATTGATAAATAATTGCAGTAAAACGGATGTTAAAGGAATAGTCAAGTCAAAATTAAACGTTCATGATTATCAATTTTTCTTCATTCTCTTGGTATCTTTATTTGAATGTAAGCTAAGAAGCCGTCACATTGCCTCCTAATCACATGATTTTTTTATTTATTATCTATTGACTTGCATTTAAGCCAATTAGTGCTGTGTTGTGCTGACTCTTAAATAACTCCACAAGCGTTAGCACAATGTTATCTATATGACCCACATGAACTAGCAGTCTCCTGTTGTGAAAAACTAATAAAAAAGCATGTGATAAGAGGCTGTATGTAGTGGCTTAGAAACAGGCAGACATTTAGAGGTTTAAATGTTATAAAGTATATTAATATAACAAGGTTGGTTGTGCAAAGCTGGGGAATTGGTAGTAAAGGCATTATCTATCTGTTTAAACAATAACTATTTTAGTGTTGACTGTCCGTTTAATTGGATTTATCAGGTAACAACTGCAAAGCAATTTACTTTATAGCACTGGTTTTCAAAACTGTCCTCAAAAACAAAAGCTCACAATGGTGCAGAACTTCCCAGACAATTAGGTGGCGCAAACTCAGAGCATACTCACAAGATGGGGGTGAAAAATCAGCCTTTATTTAACCCCTTAACGACTGAGGACGTGCAGGGTACGTCCCTCAGAAAAAAGGCATGTTAATGCCTGAGAACGTACCCTGCACGTCCTCAGTGTGGAAAGCAGCTGGAAGCGATCCTGCTCGCTTCCAGCTGCTTTCCGGTTATTGCAGTGATGCCTCGATATGGAGCATCCTGCAATAACGTTTTTAAGTCATCCGGTGCAGAGAGAGCCACTCTGTGGCCCTCTCTGCACCGGAGATCGGTGGCTACCTGCGTTGGTGGGTGGGAGCCGGACCGGGAGCGGGTGGCGGCCATCGATGGCCATGTGGATGTGAAGGGGGCGGGATCGTGGGCGGGGGGTGGCTGGGGGCGCGCACGGCGCGCGCGCGTGCACGGGAGGGTGGGGGCGGGCGCGTGCACGGGGAGGGAGCGGTGGGAACCGCTACACTACAGAAAATGGGAATAAAAAATATGTTAAAAAAAAAATGTTAAACAATAAGCAAGGTGGTGGGGGTTAGTCTGTGGGGGGGGGGGGGGGGGAAGCTACACAACAGAAAAAAACCAAAAAAAACAAAAAAAAAGCATTTTTTTATTGCAAACTGGGTACTGGCAGACAGCTGCCAGTACCCAAGATGGCCCCCAATAAGGCAGAGGGGAGGGTTAGAGAGCGGTTTTGGGGGGATCAGGGGTTGGGGCTAAGGGGGGATCCTACACAGTAGCATATGTAAATATGCTAAAAAAAAAATTCATTTTTTTTTAAAAACCCTTTTATTTTAGTACTGGCAGACTTTCTGCCAGTACTTAAGATGGCGGGACAATTGTGGGGTGGGGGAGGAAGGGAGCTGTTTGGGAGGGATCAGGGGTGGGATGTGTCAGATGGGAGGCTGATCTCTACACTAAAGCTAAAATTAACCCTGCAAGCTCCCTACAAACTCCCTAATTAACCCTTTCACTGCTAGCCATAATACACGTGTGAGCGCAACAGGATTTAGTGGCCTTCTAATTACCAGAAAGCAACGCCAAAGTCATATATGTCTGCTATTTCTGAACAAAGGGGATCCCAGACAAGCATTTACAACCATTTGTGCCATAATTGCACAAGCTGTTTGTAAATGATTTCAGTGAGAAACCTAAAATTGTGAAAAATTTTACGTTTTTTTTAATTTGATCGCATTTGGCGGTGAAATGGTGGCATGAAATATACCAAAATGTGCCTAGATCAATACTTGGGGTTGTCTACTACACTACACTAAAGCTAAAATTAACCCTACAAGCTCCCTAAAAGCTCCCTAATTAACCTCTTAACTGCTGGGCATGATACACTTGTGGTGCGCAGTGGCATTTAGCGGCCTTCTAATTACCAAAAAGCAACGCCAAAGCCATATATGTGTGCTATTTCTGAACAAAGGGATCCCAGAGAAGAATTTACAACCATTTATGCCATAATTGCACAAGCTGTTTGTAAATGATTTCAGTGAGAAACCTAAAGTTTGTGAAAAATTTGTGAAAAAGTGAACAATTTTTTGTATTTGATCGCATTTGGCGGTGAAATGGTGGTATGAAATATACCAAAATTGCCTAGATCAATACTTTGGGATGTCTACAAAAAAAAAATATATACATGTCAAGGGATATTCAGGGATTCCTGAAAGATATCAGTGTTCTAATGTAACTAGCGCTAATTTTGGAAAAAAATGGTTTGGAAATAGCAAAGTGCTACTTATATTTATGGCCCTATAACTTGCAAAAAAGCAAAGAACATGCTTAAAATTGCATTCTCTATCTGAACCATGAAAGTAAAATTTTGACTAGATTATTCCTTTTATTTGTTTAAAAAAAGCTAAGACTTGGCTGATGTGTTATTCTATAGTAACAGAAATGTCTTGTAATTACATCTTATTAACTGTCCCCTTGAGAGACTTATTAATTTACTTCTTTTAACAAAAGTACTTTGTTTCACTGGTAGCCTTTGTTGAAACCAAGCCTAGATATGCTCAGGAGCAGCAGCAGCAGCAATGCACTACTGGGAGCTAGCTGGTGATTGGTGGCTAAGTACATAAGCCTCTTGTCACTGGCTCAACAGATGCTTTCAGCTAGGTCACAGTATTGAATTGCTGTGTTGAAGCTGACTTATGCTATGGGCTAAATCACTTTGCAGGGGTTGAACACTCTGTGTACTAAGCAGCTTAAGCAAGCCTGATTCCCGCTATATAAGTAGCAGAGAGTTGGCAGAGAGAAATCGCCCTGAACTTGCTGGCTTGGGGTGATTGACAGGCCCTTCTCTCACACAATTGGTCACGTGAGGGAAGATGGTGGCATTGCACTCTCACTTGAGTGTGTAATTGTACATAGAGCAGCAGACAAACAGGTTCCACTGCCCATATGCCATGAAGCCGTACACAGTTTAGTACATGTAGCCCAAGTTATTAATAAACAAAAGCCCAATAATAAATAAAACACATTAGAGCATTTTCTTTTTACCCATAATGCACTCTTCTCTTGGGGTCGATTTATTAAGCAGTGGATGCTGCATCGAGACCCCCATCGTTTCTGGTCCACAAGTGAGCAGGGGGCGGCATTGCCCAGGCATTTCACCAGAAATGCTTGTGCAATGTTAAATGCCGACAGTGTGTATGTTAAATGCCGGCACTTAGTAAGGTCGAACTCTACAGTGAATCATGTCTGCTCGACCTTTGGTAAATCTACCCCTTAGTCTTCTATAGGCAGTTATTTCCATTCTACCCAGGTAGTTTGCAGAGCATTAGGATCTTTATAACATGGAAAACATTGAAGGGCACTACATAGCACAGGAACTAAGCAGGCAGAGGTAAAGGGCCGTTATAGTGTAAAATTAATTGCTCAAATTTTTTAATTTTTTTTTACAAAAAAGGCAATCCCGTTTTCTGTGTCATATGGTCTTCTTTAGACAGGAGAAAGGTAAATGGGGAGGGGGTGGCTTTAAATAAGAAAAGCAGTTTTAGAAACTAGAAAATAATTACCCCCTACAACAGTATCACAGTATCAATTCCAAATTCTGATACAGAGCCTGTGTTAAACTTCCAGTTTCTAAAACCACACTTGGCTACCATACGCCTAGATTTAGAGTTCTGCGGCCAAAGGGGTGTGTTAGCTACGCGTGCTTTTTTTCCCCTGCACCTTTTAAACAACGCTGGTATTGAGAGTTCTCAGAAGGGCTGCGTTAGGCTTCAAAAAGGAAGCGTACAGGCATATTTACCGCCACTGCAACTCTCAATACCAGTGGTGCTTACAGACGCGGCCATCTTAAAAAACGTGCTTGTGCACGATTCCCCCGTAGGAAACAATGGGGCCGTTTGAGCTGAAAAAAAAACACCTGCAAAAAAGCAGCGTTCAGCTCCTAACGCAGCCCATTTTTTCCTATCGGGAAACACTTCCTAAGTCTGCACCTAACACCCTAACATGTACCCCAAGTCTAAACACCCCTAGCCTTACACTTATTAACCCCTAATCTGCCGCCCCCGCTGACCCCTGCATATTATTTTTAACCCCTAATCTGCCGCTCCGTACACCGCCGCAACCTACGTTATCCCTATGTACCCCTAATCCGCTGCCCCTAACACCGCCGACCCCTATATTATATTTATTAACCCCTAATCTGCCGCCCCCAATGTCGCCGCCACCTACCTACAATTATTAACCCCTAATGTGCCGACCGGACCTCACCGCTACTATAATAAATGTATTAACCCCTAATCCGCCTCACTCCCGCCTCAAAAACCCTATAATAAATAGTATTAACCCCTAATCTGCCCTCCCTAACATCGCCTACACCTAACTTCAAGTATTAACCCCTAATCTGCCGACCGGACCTCGCCGCTACTCTAATAAATGTATTAACCCCTAAAGCTAAGTCTAACCCTAACCCTAACACCCCCCTAAATTAAATATAATTTTAATCTAACGAAATAAAATAAATATTATTAAATAAATTATTCCTATTTAAATCTAAATACTTACCTGATCCAATCAGCCAATCAGATTGAGCTTGCATTCTATTGGCTGATCGGAACAGCCAATAGAATGCGAGCTCAATCTGATTGGCTGATTGGATCAGCCAATCCGATTGAACTTGTATCTGATTGGCTGATTCAATCAGCCAATCAGATTTTTCCTACCTTAATTCCGATTGGCTGATAGAATCCTATCAGCCAATCGGAATTTGAGGGACGCCATCTTGGATGACGTCATTTAAAGGAACCTTCATTCGGACTTAGGACGTCGGAAGAAGAGGATGGATCCGCGTCGGCTGCTTCAAGATGGTCCCGCTCCACGCCGGATGGAAGAAGATAGAAGATGCCGCTTGGATGAAGATGTTTGCCGGTCCGGATCTCCTCTTCTCGCCGGATAGGATGAAGACTTCTGAGCCTCTTCTGGACCTCTTCTTGCCGGATAGGAGGAAGACCCTCTTCTGGACGGATCGGTGATACCCGGCGTGGTGAAGACAAGGTAGGAAGATCTTCAGGGGCTTAGTGTTAGGTTTTTTTAAGGGGGGTTTGGGTTAGATTAGGGGTATGTGGGTGGTGGGTTGTAATGTTGGGGGGTATTGTATGTTTATTTAAATGCAAAAGAGCTGTTTTCTTTGGGGCATGCCCCGCAAAAGGCCCTTTTAAGGGCTGGTAAGGTAAAAGAGCTGTTTAATTTTTATTTTAGAATAGGGTGGGACATTTTTTTTATTTTGGGGGGCTTTGTTATTTTATTAGGGGGCTTAGAGTAGGTGTAATTAGTTTAAAATTCTTGTAATCTTTTTTTATTTTTTGTAATTTAGTGTTTGTTTTTTTTGTAATTTAGTGTTTTTTTTTGTAATTTAGTTTAGTTGATTTAATTGTAGATAATTATAGATAGTTTATTTAATTAATTTATTGATAGTGTAGTGTTAGGTTTAATTGTAACTTAGGTTAGGATTTATTTTACAGGTAATTTTGTAATTTTTTAAACTAAGTAACTATTAAATAGTTAATAACTATTTAATAGCTATTGTACCTGGTTAAAATAAATACAAAGATGCCTGTAAAATAAATATTAATCCTAAAATAGCTACAATATAATTATTATTTATATTGTAGCTATATCAGGGTGTATTTTACAGGTAAGTATTTAGATTTAAATAGGAATAATTTATTTAATAATATTTATTTTATTTCGTTAGATTAAAATTATATTTAATTTAGGGGGGTGTTAGGGTTAGACTTAGCTTTAGGGGTTAATACATTTATTAGAGTAGCGGCGAGGTCCGGTCGGCAGATTAGGGGTTAATACTTGAAGTTAGGTGTCGGCGATGTTAGGGAGGGCAGATTAGGGGTTAATACTATTTATTATAGGGTTTTTGAGGCGGGAGTGAGGCGGATTAGGGGTTAATACATTTATTATAGTAGCGGTGAGGTCCGGTCGGCAGATTAGGGGTTAATAATTGTAGGTAGGTGGCGGCGACGTTGG
Source organism: Bombina bombina (assembly GCF_027579735.1). Taxonomy (NCBI): domain Eukaryota; kingdom Metazoa; phylum Chordata; class Amphibia; order Anura; family Bombinatoridae; genus Bombina; species Bombina bombina. Next base: position 138,469,012 of record NC_069499.1, on the reverse strand, counting down.
GGGCGGAAGATTAGGGGTTAATAAATATAATATAGGGGTCGGCGATGTTAGGGGCAGCAGATTAGGGGTACATAGGGATAATGTAGGTTGCGGCGGTGTGTGGTCGGCAGATTAGGGGTTAAAAAAATTTAATAGAGTGGCGGCGATGTGGTTGGGCCTCGGTTTAGGGGTACATAGGTAGTTTATTGGTGTTAGTGTAATTTAGAGCACAGTAGTTAAGAGCTTTATGAACCGGCGTTAGCCCAGAAAGCTCTTAACCCCTGGCTTTTTGCTGCGGCTGGAGTCTTGTCGTTAGATTTCTAACGCTCACTTCAGCCAAGACTCTAAATACCGGCGTTAGAAAGATCCCATTGAAAAGATAGGATACGCAATTGACGTAAGGGGATCTGCGGTATGGAAAAGTTGCGGCTGGAAAGTGAGCGTTAGACCCTTTCCTGACTGACTCTAAATACCAGCGGGCGGCCAAAACCAGCGTTAGGACCCCCTAACGCTGGTTTTGACGGCTAACGCAGAACTCTAAATATAGGCGATAGTTTTATTGGCAGAAACAAAAGGGGAGAGTGCAAACACTTATAATTTTCATAGTTATATTACAGAAAAAAACAGGATAGATAACTAATAAAGGTGCATTCCAAAGTTTTTTTTTTTTTTTACATTATGCATAATTAAAGAAACACTGAACCCAAATTTTTTTTTCTTTCGTGATTCAGATAGAGCAGGAAATGTTAAGCAACTTTCTAATTTACTCCTATTATCAAATTTTCTTCATTCTCTTGGAATCTTTATTTGAAATGCAAGAATGTAAGTTTAGATGCCGGCCCATTTTTGGTGAACAACCTAGGATGTTCTTGCTGATTGGTGGATAAATTCTGGAACAAGCAAATGGAATACAGCACCTACCACTCACAAGACACGGAGAGGGCTTACTAAGCCCAAAAAGATCAATAAGAAAGAAAGTTCTCCAGCTTGTGATAAACAAAAATGACCTTTATTGTGCATACAGGGTCCAAATCAGCAACGTTTCGGGCAGACACTTAGCCCTTTTTCAAGCACAATAAAGGTCGCCTACCTAAGTATCTCATCAATACTATGAATACTATGGGAACAAAAACAAATTTGATAGAAGTAAATTGGAAAGTTTAAAATTGTATGTTCTATCTGAATCACAAAAGAAAAAGTTTGGGGTCCATATCCCTTTAAATAAACTAGCAGCAAAATATAATTGGATATAGCTTTATGATAAATTAATTTATTTTACATTATACACAGTTTGTGATTTATTCTGATAGTAGCTCCCCTCTTATTATGACCATTTTATAAAATTGTGTTTTGATCTATTATCAATCGGTTTCTTTGCTAATAAATCTTATTATTTATTGTTCTCTAAAAGCATTCTCTTGTTTATAGCCTATAGTGAAAAATGTATAAAAAATGTATTTTCTTAATTCAGTAATTTATTGCAACAAACAAAACACACATAAAAAAACAACTAAAAAGACATAAAGGTCGGTTAAATCAGTATCCTGGACTTATCTTTACATAACTATATTTTAAATTAAGCAGAAATATACTTTAATCCAATTTATGGCACGGATTGTTGTAAATGAAGACAAAAAAAATGATTCATTGTCACAAGACAATAGCAACTATAAGCTCTTAATTTGGAAAAGAGCATCTCTTAATAAAAGTGGTCATAAAATAGCACTTATTGGAGAAAATAGTTTTATTTTCCGCTTTACTAAAACGCATTTGTGTCAGAAACCTTCTACTTAAAGTAATTGCAAAGCGCAAAGAAACATAATCAAGAAAAGTACTGAAATAAAAACCTTACACATATCACAATTCTCTCTGGTGCGATCTCTGTGGTTTCTATCTCCTTATGCACTAATTAATTAACATATAATTACTTCATACACAAAGGTCCTAATAGAAATTAGTCACTTAGAGTTCCATATTCCGAACAATTGATTGCCCTTGTATTTTCATGAGATCAATGAAAACAAATTATAACATCTCACTGGTACTATTTTGAGTGCCATTATTTTTAGTAAATAGACCATTTCCATATACTCTGTAAGGACTACTGCACAGTTTTGACTTAAAGGGACACTGAACCCAAATTTTTTTCTTTTGTGATTCAGATAGAACATGCAATTTTAAGCAACTTTCTAATTTACTTCTATTATCAAATTTTCTTCGTTCTCTTTCTATATTTATTTGAAAAAGAAGGCATCTAAGTTATTTTGTGGTTCAGTACAATGAACAGCACTTGTTTATTGGTCGGTTAAATTAATCCACCAATCAGCAAGAACAACCCAGGTTGTTCACCAAAAATAGGCCGGCATCTTAACTTACATTCTTGCTTTTCAAAGAAAGATAAAGAGAGAGAAGTCTACTTTAGCGCCGAAGAAAATACCCAATCGCCCATGGGTGGTGATACCTAGCCCTCACCACAAGAAATATATAGAAATAAAAAAAGTCCCAGGCGCGTGTCCTAATGGATACTAAGGTGCTAATGACAATTAGCTACGATAAAAGATATGGGGCGCGATCCGGTATAGATCGTAGTTTGCGGCGCAAGTGAGGGAACCCGCGTCGCCCGCAGTTTCAGCTCGCAACTCGCCGTCAGATGCTAACGTGCCGTAAGTCGGATAAACCAGCGATGTCCAGAAATCTGCGCAAGTACAAATTTCTGGCGTCGCCAGTGACTTGCGCCACGTTAGAAACTGCCGGCGCCTACAAAACCTGACTAAAGTCTAAATCACCCGCACTGTCTAACACGCCTCCCTAACATAGCCCGACATGTCTAACCCTCTATCCGCTATCCCCCCTCACTATCCTAACAATAAAATATGTATTAACCCCTAAACCACCGCTCCCGGAGCCCGCCGCTACCTAATAAAGTTATTAACCCCTAAACCGCCGCCAGCTATATTAAATCTATAACCCCCTAAAGTGAGCCCCTACCCCGCCGCTATCTATTTTAAAATTATTAACCCCTAATCTAATCCCCCTACCCCGCCGCCATCTATATTAAATTATTTAACCCCTAAAATACTAAACTATCCCTACCACTAAACCTAAGTCTAACCCTACAAATAGTCCTGAAAAGGGCTTTTTGCGTGGCATTGCCCCAAAGTAACAGCTCTTTTGCCAGCCCTTAAAAGGGCTTTTTGCGGGGCATGCCCCAAAGAATTCAGCTCTTTTGCCAGCCCTTGAAAGGGCTTTTGGCGGGGCTTTGTACCGCGGCCACCTATAATAAATGTATTAACCCCTAATCTAATCCCCCTACACCGCCGCCAGCTATATTAACTATATTAACCTTAATTATATTAGGGTTAATATAGCTAATATAGTTATTATATTATATATATTAACTATATTAACTCTAATTAACTCACTATCCTAACAATAAAATATGTATTAACCCCTAAACCACCGCTCCCGGAGCCCGCCGCTACCTAATAAAGTTATTAACCCCTAAACCGCCGCCAGCTATATTAAATCTATAACCCCCTAAAGTGAGCCCCTACCCCGCCGCTATCTATTTTAAAATTATTAACCCCTAATCTAATCCCCCTACCCCGCCGCCATCTATATTAAATTATTTAACCCCTAAAATACTAAACTATCCCTACCACTAAACCTAAGTCTAACCCTACAAATAGTCCTGAAAAGGGCTTTTTGAGTGGCATTGCCCCAAAGTAACAGCTCTTTTGCCAGCCCTTAAAAGGGCTTTTTGCGGGGCATGCCCCAAAGAATTAAGCTCTTTTGCCAGCCCTTGAAAGGGCTTTTGGCGGGGCTTTGTACCGCGGCCACCTATAATAAATGTATTAACCCCTAATCTAATCCCCCTACACCGCCGCCAGCTATATTAACTATATTAACCTTAATTATATTAGGGTTAATATAGCTAATATAGTTATTATATTATATATATTAACTATATTAACTCTAATTATATTAGGGTTAATATAGTTAATATCGTTATTATATTATATATATTAACTATATTAACCCTAATTATATTAGGGTTAATATAGTTAATATCGTTATTATATTATATATATTAACTATATTAACCCTAATTATATTAGGGTTAATATAGCTAATATAGTTATTATATTATATATATTAACTATATTAACCCTAATTATATTAGGGCTAATATAGTTAATATCGTTATTATATTATATATATTAACTATATTAACCCTAATTATATTAGGGTTAATATAGCTAATATAGTTATTATATTATATATATTATCTATATTAACCCTAATTATATTAGGGTTAATATAGTTAATATCGTTATTATATTATATATATATATATATATATATATATATATATATATATATATATATATATATATTAAGTATAATAACCCTATCTAACTCTAAAATCCTAACTAAACTCTTATTAAAATAAATCTAATATTAATATTATTAATTAAAATATTCCTATTTAAATCTAAATACTTACCTATAAAATAAACCCTAAGATAGCTACAATATAATTAATAATTACACTGTAGCTATGTTAGGGTTTATATTTATTTTACAGGTAAATTGTTAATTATTTTAACTAGGTATAATAGCTATTAAATAGTTATGAACTATTTAATAGCTATCTAGTTAAAATAATTACCCAATTACCTGTATAATAAATCCTAACCTAAGTTACAAATACACCTACACTATCAATAAATTAAATAAACTACAAATATCTATCTAAAAATACAATTAAATAAACTAAACTAAATTACAAAAAAACAAACAAACACTAAATTACAAAAAATAAAAAAAAGATTACAAGATTTTTAGCTAATTACACCTATTCTAAGCCCCCTAATAAAATAATAAACCCCCAAAATAAAAAAAAATTCCCTACCCTATTCTAAATTAAAAATAGTTCAAAGCTCTTTTACCTTACCAGCCCTTAAAAGGGCCTTTTGTGGGGGCATGCCAGCCAATCGGAATTCGACGGACTCCATCTTGGATGACGTCATTTAAAGGTACCTCATTCGTCGTTCAGTCGTCGGCCGGGATGGATGCTCCGCGTTGGAGGAGTGAAGAATGAAGATTGAAGATGCTGCTTGATGGAAGATGCTGCCCGATGGAAGAAGACTTTGCTGCCGCTTGGAGAAAGACATCGCTGGGATGAAGTTTTCTTCTTTGCCGCTTGATTGGACATCGCCCGGATCGGATGAAGAGTTCTGCCCGGCGGGGTGAATACAAGGTAGGGAGATCTTCAGGGGGGTAGTGTTAGGTTTATTTAAGGGGGGTTTGGGTTAGATTAGGGGTATGTGGGTGGTGGGTTGTAATGTTGGGGAATGATATTGTGTTTTTTTTCAGGCAAAAGAGCAGTTTTCTTTGGGGCATGCCCCCACAAAAGGCCCTTTTAAGGGCTGGTAAGGTAAAAGAGCTTTGAACTATTTTTAATTTAGAATAGGGTAGGGAATTTTTTTTATTTTGGAGGTTTATTATTTTATTAGGGGGCTTAGAATAGGTGTAATTAGCTTAAAAATCTTGTAATCTTTTTTTTATTTTTTGTAATTTAGTGTTTTTTTTTGTAATTTAGTTTATTTTATTTAATTGTATTTTTAGATAGATATTTGTAGTTTATTTAATTTATTGATAGTGTAGGTGTATTTGTAACTTAGGTTAGGATTTATTTTACAGGTAATTGGGTAATTATTTTAACTAGGTATCTATTAAATAGTTAATAACTATTTAATAGCTATTGTACCTAGTTAAAATAATTAACAATTTACCTGTAAAATAAATATAAACCCTAACATAGCTACAATGTAATTATTAATTATATTGTAGCTATCTTAGGGTTTATTTTATAGGTAAGTATTTAGATTTAAATAGGAATATTTTAGTTTATAATATGAATTAGATTTATTTAATAAGAATTTAGTTAGGGGTGTTAGGGTTAGATAGAGTTAATATAGTTAATATAAATACTATAGTAACTATATTAACCCTAATATAATTAGGGTTAATATAGTTAATATATATAATGTAATAACTATATTAACTATAATATACTTAGGGTTAATATAGATAATATAGCTGGCGGCGGGGTAGGTAGATTAAATTAGGGGTTAATAATTTTAATATAGATGGCGGCGGTGTAAGGGGCTTACATTAGGGGTTAATACCATTAATATAGGTGGCGGCGGTGTAGGGAGGGCAGGTTATAGGGCAAAAGAGCTGTTAACGTTGGGGCAAAGCCCCGCAAAAGGCCCTTTTAAGGGCTGGTAATAGAGCTTATTACTTTATGGATATTAGATTAGGGGTTAATAATATTAATATAGCTGGCGGCGGTGTAAGGGGTCAGATTAGGGGATAGATCAGGTAGATGACGGCGGTTTTAGGGGTTCACATTAGGGGATAGATCAGTTAGATGGTGGCGGTTTTAGGGGCTCACAGTAGGGGGTTAGTTTATGTAGATGGCGGCGGTTTAGGGGTTAAATACTTTATTAGGGATTGCGGCGGGGGATCGCGGTTGACAGGTAGGTAGACATTGCGCATGCGTTAGGTGTTAGGTTTTATTTAGCAGATCGCGGTTGACAGCTAGATAGACATTGCGCATGCGTTAGGTGTTAGGTTTTATTTAGCAGATCGCGGTTGACAGCTAGATAGACATTGCGCATGCGTTAGGTGTTAGGTTTATTTAGCAGCTAGTTTAGGGAGTTACGGGGCTCCAATAGTCAGCATAAGGCTTCTTACGGCTGCTTTTTGTGGCGAGGTGAAAATGGAGTAAGATTTCTCCATTTTCACCACCTAAGTCCTTACGCTGTATATTGGATACCAAACTGCGCGGCTTTGGTATACCTGCCTATGGCCCAAAAAACTACGGGCGACAGCAGAAATATACGCGCGTAACTTCTAGATTACGCCGTATATAGGATACCAAACCCGCGCAAATATTGGCGTCGCCAGCTTTTGCAGGCGTCGATTTTTATCGGATCGACCCCCATGATATTTAATCAATACATACTTAAAGGGACATTAAACACTAAATACATGCTAGATAGAATGATGCATTCAAAGAAAAGATTAGTCCATGACTAACATGTAGACGTATTTTTTAAAGTTTCATTAGTTGTTTAAAAAGTGACAAAATAAGTGTAAAGTTTTAGTGTCTATAAAACACTGGGAGCTGCCATGTTGTAACTTGTGTTACCTTCTCTGATGTGGCCAATTAGGGTCAGTTATAAATAGGTCACTAGAGTGTGCAGCCAATGGTTGTGTTTTATTTAACAGTGTTCTGCACTTCCATTTCTAACAGGAACTGAAAATCTCACAATTTCAGAATGGAATTACAGGCAAAGAGGACAAAATAAATAATGAAAGTATATTGCAGAGTTGTTTTATTATATACAATTTATCCTTTTATATTACCATCTCAAAGTGTTTAATGTCCCTTTAATCAACACATACAAACTAACATCATGGATCCATGCTATGCTAAAATAAATAATATACTTGCAATAAAAACAATGAAATACTTGCAATAAAAACAATGAATATTGACAACAGTGATGCAATCAATAAAAACAATAAATATTGACAGCAGTGATGCTAGCGATCAAAACAAAACCAATGCAGACAGTAATGCAATCAATACAAAAACAGCTGGTATTATAGTCCGTGAGAACTTGGAGAATATTTGAAGAAATGTAGTGATGGTGTGCCGTTGATAATATTTAAGTCCAATATAAATCCAACAAATAAAGTGAAGATGAGGTGAAGAGTACTTGTGTAGAGGTAATAATAACAATCCAATTGATGTGTCCAATAGAACAAAATCACAAAATGTGCAAAAAAAATGAGCAAAAAGTATATGCGAAAAATGTGTGAAAAATGTGTACAGAAAATAAAAAGATGTGTCAAATCCTGAACACAAATAAAAATAAAAGGTGTCCCTGAGTGTCACAAAAATCATAAAAGCAGTGTCTCAATGCTCCTGATGGCTTTAAAAACAAAAATACAAAAATACCAGAACACAAAAACCAATAACAATGGTCCTCCTGTGAAAAAATAAAGAAAATATAGTGTAGATTGTTCACAAATAGAGGTTACAGTAGAATAAGGCTTACCAGTGCTAGGTCTACGTGTTTCGGCCCATGCTAGGCCTTTATCGATTCAAGACTGGTTTGTAAAGTGTGGCTGGTGACCTTATATAGGGAGATTGAAAGACTGACCGGAAATTCACTGTCATGGCAACATATTCTTAAATGTTTATATTATGAATATTAGCTCATATTAAACAGATATTTTCCATCTGGCTAGTTCACATATAATTGATGCTGATGAAGCATATGAAACATATAGAACCATTCTTAATTTACCTTGCCTCCGGAGAATCGTGACGTCACTTCCAGTCGGTATATAACTAGAAAAGTGGTGATCGTTAAATTTGATGATCGCGCTTTTAAACTTATAATAATTATTTATTTGGAGGTGCCCAATTTCTAATAATAATGTATTTAGGAGTGCCCAATTTCTAATAGTAATGTAAACCAAACGTTGTATTTGTTCCGATTTTTAAGCTCATTCATTGGTCGTGACGTCACAACTTATTACAAGCGCCAGTGATTGGTTCATTCTGAGGTGTGAGCCCAAACTAGTGTTCGTATTGGGAGACACTTATAGGCACCAATCATTGGTTCATTCTAAGGTGTGTCACTAAACTCGTATTCCTATTGGGTATCGATGTATGGGACAGCGTATGGATACCTTTTAATGCAAGAGATTACTGTATGAACTCCAACGTTTATTCCTATTGTTCATCTCTTGGGGAACACAAACATATAGGAAATCAGGGCAAATGTTATATTTGGTGTCTCAAGATGTGATCAGAACGTGCCTAAAATTGAGGGCAGGGACAGGGCTTAATGTAAAAGAAGAAAATAGTGTAATTGAGGTAGGCACAATCTTACATATGTCTAAACCATAGGATTCAAATGAATGACCTCAGTCTATTTTTTGTTGAGACTTGGGAGAACTGCTCACCAGAAAAAGGAAAGGATGGGATTAAACTATGCAAATAATATATAAAAATATGGAAAATAAGAAAATATATAATAGCTTACTAAGGGATATCCCTTGGTGTTCTTTCAGACTGACATAGATGATGATCCAATAATATTCACATAACTTATGTTTAAGAGATGGCCATAAATGATTGCTTCTTGACCTAATGAAAATAGGATAATCTGAGTGTATAAACCTGGCAATGACATAATGACATCTCAAAGAGGGCCTAATGTGTGGAAATAAGGCTATACAGAAGAAATATAAAATGTACATTTTTAAGAGATATAAAAAGTCCGTGTTTGGTGTTTTGTGGAGACTTGGGAGATCTGCTCACCAAAGAAGAGAAGATAGATAAAAATATAGAAGTAAAAATATGAAAAATAAGAAAAAATAAGAAAGAACAACTGGGGAATTGTATATCAAGTGACGCCTATTACCTCAGACTGTTGACTAATGTGATAATAGCGTATGTCCTATAGTTTACTAAGGAATATCTCTGACTTAGTGTGCTTTCGGAATGATAAAGATGATGATCTAATAATATTCGCTTAACTCATATTTAAGAAATGACCAATAAATGATTGCTTCTTGAAAAAATAGAATAATCCAAGTGTATAAACCTGGAAATGACATGATGACATCTCAAAGTGGCCTGATGTGTGGGAATAAAATTTAAAGTGTGCATTTTAAGAGATATACAATATGTACTAAACTAGAGACCTAATGGACATATATTCATCATAGACTCTGGAGGGTACTTAAGTGAGTAAGGATGGTATGCTTGGAGTGAAGTATACAGTACCTTTGTCCTGGACAGAGGAATAGAAATAATGATAAAGCTGCTTTGCTGTGAGTAATATAAGGAGAGGGAATATATATATGTATGAAATATAAAAAACTTGCCTCGGTAGCCGTGGAAAATGATAGTCATACTGAATGGCTCATTGGGAGAAAAGAATAAAGAGACAATCTAGATTGAAGATCCACTTGGATTCAGCAGTAAGTAGTTTCTTCTCATAGTTGCCACCTCTCCAATCTTTTCTGACCTTCTGTATTCCCATAAAGGTAAGATCTCTTATATTCCCCTGATGTTTTATAGAAAAGTGTTTATACAAGGCTGTATCCATATTTAATTTTTCAATTAGTAGCAAATGTTCACGTATCCTGTCTTTCAAAGCTCTTGACGTTTGACCCACGTATTGAAGGCCACATGAACATTGTAACATATATATCACTCCTTTGTCTTGGCATCTGATTAAATCACGGATCTTGCATTCTTCCTTTGTATTATAGCAACTGAATGTTGCAGATTTAATGCCGCATTTACATGCCTTACAGGACAAGCAGGGGAAGAAGCCTTTAATCTCCTTCGCAAATACATCTTTCGTCCCAGATGCCTTTTTTTTCTGTATACTTGGAGCTAATTTACTTTTTAAAAAGTGAATTTCCGGTCAGTTTTTCAATCTCCCTATATAAGGCCACCAGCCACACTTTACAAACCAGTCTTGATAAAGGCTTAGCACGGACCGAAACGCATAGATCTAGCACTGGTAAGCCTTATTCTACTGTAACCTCTATTTGTGAACAATCTACACTATATTTTCTTTATTTTTTTCACAGGAGGACCACTGTTATTGTATTTTTGTTTTTAAAACCATCAGAAGCATGGATACACTGCTTTTATGATTTTTGTGACACTCAGGGACACCTTTTATTTTTATTTGTGTTCAGGATTTGACACATCTTTTTATTTTCTGTACACATTTTTCACACATTTTTCGCATATACTTTTTGCTAATTTTTTTTGCACATTTTTTATATTTTTGTGATTTTGTTCTATTGGATAAATGCAAATGGTGAAAGACAGCACCTCTCTTTTCCTTTCTGGGGCACAGGAAAGGGTTAGCCAAACCCCAATATGTATTCAAAAGAAGTAATTTTCCAGCCTCCAGTTAAATTTAAAAGACCTTTATTAATTTTCTAAGTCCTTATATTTATCACATGAAATGTTAAAACCAGATTACTATATATACAATTAAAAACCTATACACACAATTAATATATATACAATTAATATATATATATGTGTATAGGTTTTTAATTGTATATATAGTAATCTGGTTTTAACATTTCATGTGATAAATATAAGGACTTAGAAAATTATATTCTAATCACAAAGAAAGAATAAACACCTATAAATCTAAAAACTTATTTATCACATGTAATTTTAAATTTTAACCACAAGATGGCACTATGGTGCAAACTGACAGAAGATTGGACAGGTATAAAAGACACACCTGTACACTATTCAATAGACATGATTAAGAACCTGGAATAGGTTTGAAACGTTGTTGGTTGATATGATGGACCCTGCAAGAAACTAATAAAGGTCTTTTAAATTTAACTGGAAGCTGGAAAATTACTTTTTTTGTTCTATTGGACACATCAATTGGATTGTTATTATTACCTCTACACAAGTATTCTTCACCTCATCTTTACTTTATTTGTTGGATTTATATTGGACTTAAATATTATCACCGGCACACCATCACTACATTTCTTCAAATATTCTCCAAGTTCTCACGGACTATAATACCAGCTGTTTTTGTATAGATTGCATTACCAACTGCATTGGTGTTGTTTTTATCACTAGCATCACTGCTGTCAATATTTATTGTTTTTATTGATTGCATCACTGTTGTCAATATTCATTGTTTTTATTGCAAGTATTTCATTGTTTTTATTGCAAGTATATTATTTATTTTAGCATAGCATGGATCCATGATGTTAGTTTGTATGTGTTGATTGAGTATGTATTGATTAAATATCATATATTTTATCGTAGCTCATCGTCATTAGTACCTTAGCCTCCGTTAGGAGAGGTGCCTGGGACTTTTTTTATTTCTATATATTTCTTGTGGTGAGGGCTAGGTATCACCACCCCTGGGCGATTGGGTATTTTCTTTGACGCTAAGGTAGACCTCTCTCTCTTTATCCATCATTTTCCTAGCCTTACTTAAGCAGCCGATCCATAGTTTATTACCACATAGTTTATTACCACACAGTTTATTAACACACAGATCCGAGATGGATTCTCTGGCCTTGCTTAGACAGGATGTTTTTATAGATGTTAATAAACACACAAAAATGATTAGCATTGAATTAGAAGAGGATGATACTTTAGACATACAGTCTATTTTTAAGTATTTGGAGAAACTGTTAATTTCAGAGGTCAAATATAAGGCTGAGATCTCATTCCTCAAGAAATGTCTTAAAATAGATATTACACCTAAGGGTCTCATTACTCACAAACAATGTGCTTTTCCCCTATCTGACTCCATTTCTGAAAATTTGAGAATTTTGTTAATTAACACATCAAGACAGCTAATAAAACTCATTATCGAATATAGAGAATCCCTTGCCTTAGATATGGACCGTGAAATTAAAAAAAATGAAGAAATCCTATTAAATTTAGAACACTCAGGACATGAGTCTAAAGATATAATAGAGAAGAAAGAGAATTTGGTTAAAAAAGTGAAAAAAGTTAGAGAAGAAGTAATTCAAAAGAAGACAAAAAAAATCATGAGGGAGTTAGAAAATAAAGATGATGAGAAGGAAGCAATTACTAATATTGGAGACACAGAGATAGATACAGAGAAAGATACATCCGAGACATGGACTACAGTAACATATACAAAGCCTAAGAAAAGCCGTAAAGGTATGATACATAATACAGAACACAATCGAGAGTCTAAGAGATATCCTAATAGACGTGACCAACACACTGATAGAACTTATGACCAGAATAGGTCATATAGAAATTATTATACATGATCAAATTATTATACATAACCATCACATTCAAATAGAGGCAATAGGATTAGATTTAGTCATAATTACAGAAGGCAAAATAATAACTACTATTGTGAACAAGAAAATGAAAGGGATGTAAGACCTAGGGAGGAATATTCCCTTGATAGAAGAAGAGAGACGTGGCAGAATGGGTGGAATTATGCCCAGAGAAGGACATCAAATTTGAGGAACATGGGAGAAGAGATGATATTTACTATGCTCATAGAGATGTATATAGGACACCCATGAAAAATGGAGGGCATATAAAAATTCAAGATAAACCTCTTGAGAAGAGATCCAAAGATGGAATTATCCAGCAGCGCATTAAAAGAACGGAACCACAATTAAATCTCCAAACATCCACTACTCCTATTGTAGTAGATTCACCTTCTTTTTTAGGGTTGGATTACCCACACAGCAGAGAGAAAGAAAGGTCCCTGAGACTACAGAAAAATGTGGGGTCAGAAAGACCTACAAAATCAACAAGAAGAAGACCCACTGAGGAAGGAGAGGAGGGGTCAAAATAAATAAGAAGAAAAATGAATTGGCTGTGGAAGACACTAATGGTATCTTCAATTTGAGCTCCCATGTATTGACTAAAGAAAAAAATTCTGTTCTCAGGTTAAGCCTCTCGTTTGCTCTCACAAGAAGTCTGGACAAATTCCAAACTTTCGTTAACACGAAGGAATTTATTAGAAAATTAACGTTGAAAAGATTCTTCTCGAAATCACCAGTTGAGAGATCAGTCTGTGCACCAAGAGAGTATACCAATATTTACAAACATACAGAATTAAAACCCAATTCGTTTTTTTATCCAACCAACAGTAAAGGAGCAGCTATTGAGTCATTTGAGACTATAGTGTGTAAATAAATAAGAGATATACAATTAAAGAAATTGCAAATTAGGAAACATAATCTTTCGAATCAACAGATTAAAACGATTAAAACACTAGAGAATAACTACGACTTAATTATCAAGCCTGCGGACAAAGGAGGGGCATTTGTCATTATGAATAGAATTGACTACAGATTGGAGAATGAAAGAATCCTAAGTGATCAGAAAACATATCTTCCTCCAATCCGGTGGAAACATATAGAAAATAACTAATGGTAATATTTGATAAAGCAAAGAGACTGGGGATACTCAGTGAGAAAGAGTTTAACTACATCCATATAAGCCACCCTATTACCCCAGGGATATACCGCTTGCCGAAGAACCATAAATCACTGCAGAGACCTCCAGGAAGACCAATAATCTCGGGCATTGGTTCATTGAGATGTAATCTGTCCGAATATGTAAATCTCAATCTGCAAAGATATGTTAGACAGCTACTTTCTTACCTTAAGGATTCTACTCAGATACTGAATCTCTTAGAAGAAATACCCTGGGAAGATGGCTACATTTTAGCAACATTTGACGTTACGTCATTATATACTTGTATCCCACACCAAGAAGGGCTAAAAGAGGTAGAATATTTTCTTGAAAAAGATCCGGAAGTTCCAGATGATAAAAGGAATTTCATCTTGGAGAGTATCCAATATATTCTGACTCACAATTATTTCTGTGATGAAGGAAATTATTATCAACAGATTTGTGGAACGGCGATGGGGACCAGGTTCGCGCCAAGCTACACAAATTTATACATGGGCAAGTGGGAACACATGCCCATGTATCCTCTATTGTCGTTATATAGATGATATAATCATCATCTGGAAAGGGACCCAGATGGATCTGGATTTCACTATTGAAGTCATGAATAAAGACACAAATAATTTGAAATTCACGTATGCATGGAGTACTACTGAATTGACCTTCCTGGATTTCAAAATAGAAGTCAGAGAAGGGAAGATGGAGACGTCTACACACTTCAAAGAAGTGGACAGTAACAATTACATCCATAGAACAAGCTGCCATAACAAAAACAACTGGAAAAACAACAACAAAGGGACAGCTACTGAGGATGAGGAAGAATTGCTCCACCCAAGAGAAATGGGAGGAACAAGCTCTATTCATCAAATCAAAATTTTTGGAGAGAGGATACAATGAGACCCTGTTGGAACAAAAGATTCAAGAAGTGGGTAATATTGAAAGAACTGAACTAACAAAATATAGAAAAAGAACTACAAGGGCAGAAGATGAAGTAGATGGAATTTTGAACATCCCAATGATTACGGAATATAGTGAGAACAAGAACATCATTGAAAACATCTTCCAGAAACATTGGGCACTTTTGAAGGATGACGATATAATTGGTGAGAGACTTCTCATAAAACCAAGGTTTATCTATAGAAAAACTAAGAATTTAAGAAGTAAATTAGCTCCAAGTATACAGAGAAAAAAGGAATCTGGGACGAAAGATGTATTTGGCAAGGAGATTAAAGGCTTCTTCCCCTGCTTGTCCTGTAAAGCATGTAAACGCGGCATTAAATCTGCAACATTCAGTTGCTATAATACAAAGGAAGAATACAAGGTCCACAATTTAATCAGATGCCAAGACAAAGGAGTGATATATATGTTACAATGTTCATGTGGCCTTCAATATGTGGGTCAAACGTCAAGAGCTTTGAAAGACAGGATACGTGAACATTTGCTACTAATTGAAAAATTATATATGATACAGCCTTGTATAAACACTTTTCTATAAAACATCAGGGGAATATAAGAGATCTTACCTTTATGGGAATACAGAAGGTCAGAAAAGATTGGAGAGGTTGCAACTATGAGAAGAAACTACTTACTGCCGAATCCAAGTGGATCTTCAATCTAGATTGTCTCTTTCCCAAAGGGTTAAATAATAAAGAAGATCACTCTCACCTTTTTAATATGATTTGATTCTGAAATTTCCCTTCAAATATCTGGTCTTGAACAGCCAGCTAACTATTGAGTCATTCTCCCAATGAGCCATTCAGTATGACTATCATTTTCCACTGCTTTTTTATATTTCATACATACATATATTCTCTCTCCTTATATTACTCACAGCAAAGCAGCTTTATCATTATTTCTATTCCTCTGTCCAGGACAAAGGTACTATAGACTTTACTCCAAGCATACCATCCTTACTCACTTAAGTACCCTCCAAAGTCTATGATGAATATATGTCCATTAGGTCTCTAGTTTAGTATATATTGTATATCTCTTAAAATGCACACTTTAAATTTTATCTGTATAGTCTTATTCCCACACATCAGGCCTCTTTGAGATGTCATCATGTAATTTCCAGGTTTATACACTCGGATTATTCTATTTTTTCAAGAAGCAATCATTTATTGGTCATTTCTTAAATATGAGTTAAGCGAATATTATTAGATCATCATCTTTATCAGTCCGAAAGCACACTAAGTAAGAGATATTCCTTAGTATAGGACATACGCTATTATCACATTAGTCAACAGTCTGAGGTAATAGGCGTCACTTGATATACAATTCCCCAGTTGTTTTTTCTTATTTTTTCTTATTTTTCATATTTTTATTTCTATATTTTTTATCTATCTTCTCTTCTTTGGTGAGCCTTATTTCCACACATTAGGCCCTCTTTGAGATGTCATTATGTGATTGCCAGGTTTATACACTCGGATTATCCTATTTTCATTAGGTCAAGAAGCAATCATTTATAGCCATCTCTTAAACATAAGTTATGTGAATATTATTGGATCATCATCTATGTCAGTCCGAAAGCACACCAAGTAAGGGATATCCCTTAGTTAGCTATTATACTAGTTAACAGTCTGAGGTAATAGGCGTTACAATCCTCAAGCTGTTTATCTTATTATTTTTCTTACCCTATTACCCCAGGGATATACCGCTTGCCGAAGAACCATAAATCACTGCAGAGACCTCCAGGAAGACCAATAATCTCGGGCATTGGTTCATTGAGATGTAATCTGTCCGAATATGTAAATCTCAATCTGCAAAGATATGTTAGACAGCTACTTTCTTACCTTACCTATTTTTCTTATTTTCCATATTTTTATATATTATTTGCATAGTTTAATCCCATCCTTTCCTTTTTCTGGTGAGCAGTTTTCCCAAGTCTCAACAAAGAATAGACTGAGGTCCTTCATTTGAATCCTATGGTTTAGACATATGTAAGATTGTGCCTACCTCAATTACACTATTTTCTTCTTTTACATTAAGCCCTGTCCCTGCCCTCAATTTTAGGCATGTTCTGATCACATCTTGAGACACCAAATATAACATTTGCCCTGATTTCCTATATGTTTGTGTTCCCCAAGAGATGAACAATAGGAATAAACGTTGGAGTTCATACAGTAATCTCTTGTATTAAAAGGTATCTATACGCTGTCCCATACATCGATACTCAATAGGAATACGAGCTTAGTGACACAAATAGAATGAACCAATGATTGGTGCCTATAAGCGTCTCCCAATACGAACACTAGTTTGGGATCACACCTCAGAATGAACCAATCACTGGCGCTTGTAATAAGTCGTGACGTCATGAATGAGCTTAAAAATCGGAACAAATACAACGTTTGGTTTACATTACTATTAGAAATTGGGCACTCCTAAATACATTATTATTAGAAATTGGGCACCTCCATATAAATAATTATTCTAAGTTTAAAAGCGCGATCACCACTTTTCTAGTTATATACCGACTGGAAGTGACGTCACAATTCTCCGGAGGCAAGGTAAATTAAGAATGGTTCTATATGTTTCATATGCTGCATCAGCATCAATTATATGTGAACTAGCCAGATGGAAAATATCTGTTTAATATGAGCTAATATTCATATTATAAACATTTAAGAATATGTTGCAAACCGGAAGTTGCCATGACAGTGATTCTCCGGTCAGTTTTTCAATCTCCCTATATAAGGCCACCAGTCACACTTTACAAACCAGTCTTGATAAAGGCCTAGCATGGGCCGAAACGCGTAGAGCTAGCACTGGTAAGCCTTATTATACTGTAACCTCTATTTGTGAACAATCTACACTATATTTTCTTTATTTTTTTCACAGGAGGACCTCTGTTATTGGTTTTTGTGTTCTGGTATTTTTGTATTTTTGTTTTTAAAGCCATCAGGAGCATGGAGACACTGCTTTTGTGATTTTTGTGACACTCAGGGACACCTTTCATTTTAATTTTTATTTTTATTTGTGTTCAGGATTTGACACATCTTTTTATTTTCTGTACACATTTTTCACACATTTTTCGCATATACTT
The DNA here is from genome assembly GCF_027579735.1 of Bombina bombina. Taxonomy (NCBI): domain Eukaryota; kingdom Metazoa; phylum Chordata; class Amphibia; order Anura; family Bombinatoridae; genus Bombina; species Bombina bombina. The sequence continues at coordinate 138,450,911 of NC_069499.1, read as the reverse complement.
TTTGCTAATTTTTTTTGCACATTTTGTGATTTTGTTCTATTGGACACATCAATTGGATTGTTATTATTACCTCTACACAAGTACTCTTCACCTCATCTTCACTTTATTTGTTGGATTTATATTGGACTTAAATATTATCACCGGCACACCATCACTACATTTCTTCAAATATTCTCCAAGTTCTCACGGACTATAATACCAGCTGTTTTTGTATTGATTGCATTACTGTCTGCATTGGTTTTGTTTTTATCGCTAGCATCACTGCTGTCAATATTTATTGTTTTTATTGATTGCATCACTGTTGTCAATATTCATTGTTTTTATTGCAATATTTCATTGTTTTTATTGCAAGTATATTATTTATTTTAGCATAGCATGGATCCATGATGTTAGTTTGTATGTGTTGATTAAGTATGTATTGATTAAATATCATATCTTTTATCGTAGCTCATTGTCATTAGCACCTTAGCCTCCGTTAGGACAGGCGCCTTGGACTTTTTTTATTTTTATTTCTTTTTATTTCAAAGAAAGATACCAAGAGAATGAAGAAAATTTGATAAATAGGAGTAAATTAGAAAGTTGCTTAAAATTTCATACTCTATCTGAATCACGAAAGAAAACATTTGGTTTCAGTGTCCCTTTAAAGGGACATGAAACCCAACATTTTTCTTTCATGATTCAGATAGAGAATACAATTTTTAGAATTTTTTTCTTTCATGTAAGTGGCAAGAGTCTGTGAGCTAGTGACGTATGGGATATACATTCCTACCAGGAGGGGGCAAAGTTTCCCAAACCTCAAATGCCTATAAATACACCTCCCACCTCACTCATACCTCAGTTTTAAAAACTTTGCCTCCTTAAAGAGGTGGAGCTTGATTTCTTCAGTGATTGGGGCTTCTAAGCATTTTGAACAAGACACTCCAGCTATGGATTAGGCACTTTTTAAGTAAAGTTGTTATATATTGTTTATATATATATATATATATATATATATATATATATATATATATATATATATATATATATATATATACTGTATATATGCCTTGAGTCAGTTGTTTAGTGTTCCTTATATATTATAGCTGCAAAACAGGTTTGTTTGAGTTTGAAACATATCTTAGTATGCCTTAGCAAAAGGCATGTTTGACATGTTTGGGGATAAAACTCCACCCCAAATCACCCTGTGTTTTTCATTTTTTTTGTTAGAAAGCTATATGCAGCACTTGCTATATCACTGTTTACAATACCTAGGTTTCAAAATGGCGCTTTAAACACAAAGTTATTGGTTTAAGTATTTTGAACACTCAGTGCTGAAAATAGTGGGCAGGATAACGTGACATCATCGGCGAATAAAAGATATAACTTTTAGAACGTTATGAAACTTCGTTTTGGAGAAAATATAGGTCAGTAGGTTTAAATTAATGTTTATTAACTTTAATATGTTAGTTGTTTAGCTTAAAAATTATAACAGAAAGTAATCCTTTAATTTTTGACTTTACATTCCCTTTAATGTTGAAATATTCTCTAAGCATACTGTACATAAACTCATTTTCAGTTATACAACATAAGAGATGATTACATTTAACACAATGTAGAATGAATATTAAAACTGGAGAATGCAGTAGATATAAAGAAATTATATGTATTATTTTGGTTTATATGTTATAGATAGGCTTCAGTATTTTAAAATAGATGTCTTCCCACATGGTGCGGAGGTGGCAATGCGTTTACTGCAGTGAATGACACATACAATGTCACTCACTGGTATATCTGCAGCTCTAACTCTATTAATCTTTTTTTTCATGCTAGTAGCAGTGACACATGAGTGAAGTATATGTAGAAGATGTGGAAAAGGAAAAATGTTATGAGAGAAAAACTTGACAATAAATCGGTTTTATCAAACTTTTTTGTGGTTAGAATGGATTTTTTTATATTGTACAGCACCCTTGCACATCTTGATAGGCTCCTATATACTGTATCTGTATATATATATATATATATATATATATATATATATATATGTATACTGTATATATATACAATAATATGTCTTATATGATATACTGTGGCAGATACCGACAAATAGAAAATGTTCTGCCTGAGGCTGATACAAGTTAAAGGAACATACAAATAAAAACAAATAAAAACTGTCATGATTCAGGGCATACAATTTTAAGAAAAAAAAATTCTTCTGTTATAAAATTTACTTTGTTCTCTTGGTATTCTTTGTCGGAAGCAGATTTAGGTAGGTTTAGGAGTAGCAATGCGCTACTGGGATCAAGTTGGTAATTGGTGGCTATGCACATATGCCTCTTGTCACTGGCTCACTAAGGTCTAGATTACAAGTGGAGCACAAAAATAGTGCTATTGAGTGCTGCTAACACTGTTAAATCAAGAGGGCTCTTATTCTTGCGCTTGTATTACGAATTGAAAATAAAAAGTTTGTGCTCAAGCTAATGCCTCAGGTGCGCTAACTTCCTTTCTTCTTCTTTGAGGCGCGCTACAAATGCAAAAGGTGCGTTATAAAATGCTTGAAATAGCATTGTTCTTCACTTAAAAGAACATACATAGACATATTTAGACATGTATGTATCTCTATGTCAAAGCCCTTTGCCTGCCTTTTCTAATACCTGAGACCTCACATGTATGAGCCCTTATAACTTTTCAATGCAATATTTATATTTAATATTTTTTTTATCAGACAGTTTTATTTTGAGTGTAACTGTACTTTTAGATGTATTTTTGATGGGTTTTGTGCCACTTTTTTGAGAGCTCTGAAGTCATGCTAACATGTCGCACTCTAAAATCGATTGCGCTCAAGCAAACACGTTTTCTTTTTACTCATAATATGTGTGATATTTACATTAAGCATAATGAGCTACAGAATACCCTATATAGTTTGTGTGCTACAGTTAGTGCACCACTTGTAATCTAGCCCTCGATATGTTAATTGAATTTATAATTACAATGTATTTATATCCCATTAACTCTATGGAAGATTGCAACTGATTGGAACACTGCATGGTATCCAAAGACCACTTAATATAAAATAAAGTGCAAATCGGCATTCCAATCTATTAGAAATTTTGTTTTGCGAAAACCTTGTTTTATGTGATTTTTTTTATTTTTCTCCAATCCATTACACAAACTGGATTTAACACAGTGTGAGGCCACTGAAAAATAACTGGATATTCAGGATTTTCTAAAGTGTTGGAATAGACTTGAACTTGAAAACTCTGCAAAAATCTATGCAAGACACTTTGCATAGTTCTTGTAATGGATTAGAATACATAGTAATATAGGTTGAAAAAAGACACAAGTCCATCAAGCTCAAAATTTCACACAATCCTGTTACTTCTGCTGATCCAAAAGAAGACAACCCCCCCTCCCCATAGTTAAAGCAATTTCCAATTGTGCATCAAAGAGAAAAAAATCCTTCTTGACTCCAAAGTGCCAATTACATTTTTACAAGACGCTGTTATACTGTCAATACCTTATATTATATATTCCTATATATTCTGCTTTGCCAAAATAGCACTTACTGAGTTTGCTAAAACAACATCATTAGGAAGAGAATTCCATATTCTTATCGTTCTTAAACTTCTGGCAAAATATCTGTTCCTGAAGCACTTTGTACAATAAGCAGGCCAGCTGAGAATTGCTTATATGGTGCTTATATGGAAACCTTTATATATTTGTACATAATCATATCCCATTGGAGACGCCTTTTTTCATCATACAAATCTTACCATCCCCTTATCAATTTTGTGTCCCTCCTCTTCAAATTTTCAAGTTCTATAATGTCTTTCTTAAGTACTGGTTCCCAATATTGCACTGATTTACCATTGATTTATAGAGGCAAATTATATTTTCAAAATGCGAATTTATACTCTTTTTTTTTTTTTTTTTTTTTTTTTTTAAGCATGACAGTACCTTACTGGCCTTTGTAAATGTTGACTGAGATTACTTCTGAATACTAAGTCTCCTTAGTATTAGTATCTAAAACTGGTCCGAAAAACCTACATTTATAGCTCAAGAAATAAAGTGATTTTACTACACTTAAAGGCAAATTAACCCCTTAACCCAAAGCGACTTATATATACGTTGGGCAGTACTTTGCTTATTGTACCGCATGACATGTATAAGCACCAAAACATAAATAAATAAAGTTTATAGCACCAACAGATACCATAGCTTCAGCACAATAATCATAAATGTAATTTTTTTAGTAGAAAACTATTATACAGGAACAAAAATGTATTGTTATCTCTAGGTAGATATATCGGCCTATATTTAACAAAGTCTGGCGGACCTGATCCGCCAGTGCGGATCAGGTCTGCCAGACCTCGCTGAATACGGAGAGCAAAACACTCTCCGTATTCAGCATTGCACCAGCAGCTCACAAGAGATGCTGGTGCAACGCCGCCCCCTGCAGGGGGGTGTCAATCAACCCCATCGTACTCGATCGGGTTGAGTTCCGGCGATGTCTGTCCGCCTGCTCAGAGCAGGCGGACAGGTTATGGAGCAGTGGTCTTTGTGACGGCTGCTTCATAACTGCTGTTTCTGGCGAGCCTGCAGGCTCGCCAGAAACACGGGGCATCAAGCTCCATTCGGAGCTTGATAGAGAGGCCCCATTATATTTTATATTTTATTAGTTAAGGAACACTGATATTCTAGAATATTATGCTTCAATACACATAGTAGACAAATATTATTTTATAATGACTATAAATAAAAAGTGCATTAAAGCATTATATAAATTACATTTATTAAGTTAATTTAAAATGTGAACACTTCCCCCCATTTTGACAGTTGTAATTACATGCTAGAGGCTAATCTAAAAATAAATATCTTGTAATTTCAGATTGCATCTTGCTTCTATCAGATACCTTTTTCAGTTGATAATTAACTTCAGTTTTCCATCCTCATGAGCGATTATTTTTTACTCATTTATAATTTTTCTGTCATATTGTGCTTTTCCATTGACAAAGATCACCTGGCTACAGAGGCATTAATATTAGTCCACTATAAAATAAACTTTATTACGGTCTTTCAACTTTTTTCTTTTACTTAGACCCTTAAAATACTAAAAAAAATCCTTGTGTTATATATTTTTTTGTAATAGTTGTTTTTAATTGAGCATTTTTTTAAACATGTTACAACAACATATATAAGTACAATTACATATCAAAGACTCAGATCCAACAGAAATTACTTACAGAACAAGTCTTTAGTCGAGCAAATAGAAAATAAGAAATAAAATAAAAGGGTGATCCATACTCCCCCTTCTCTCCTAGGGTTAACTGACTAATGAAGACTTGAGTCTTCACTCCTATTTACACTTTCATCTACAACGCATTATTCTAGCAGGCCATTATGCTTAGCTATTACTGGATACTAAAGTGCTAGTTTTGTGAACAAAGAATATTGAGAGAAAATTAATTACCTGCGTTATTGAATTTTTGCTCCCAAAGGAAAATAACATCAAGGATGAAATCCCTTTTCCCAATGAAGCTATAATGGAGTTTCTCTAGGTGTAACACCCAATTTACTTCCGAAATCCATTGGGAGAGTTGTGGTGACTCCGTTTTTTTCCAAAACCTGGGAATGATTCTCTTAGCGCAAGTCACCATGTTAAAAAACAATTTCCTCCTATATGCACATTTAATTTTGGGTACTTGATTTAGGAGAACTATAGAGGGAGTTAATATAATATTGGTGCCCAGTGTTTCATTCATATATACAGAATTTTGGTCCCAATATAATCAGAGTTTGGGACACGACCACCATATACAGTATGTGTCAAATTGCATCTTTTCCCACACTGCCTCCAACACAGGGGGGAAGCCCTTGGAAAAAAATTCATGGAGTCTACATGGGGTGAGGTACCAATGTAATAGAATCTTATAACGTAACTCTACTAGATTTGGGGATATTGAGGATTTCTTTGTTGTGATAAAGGAAAGAGCCCATTGGCTATCTGAGTGTGATATTTGGAGTTCCTTCTCTCATTGTTTTATGTATGATGGCCTATGCTGTGGGAACCTTATAGTTAGCAGTTTGTATATAAGGGAGATATGTGATCTGGGTTTAGCTTGGGATGTACATATTTTTTCAAAGTTAGTGAGTGGTCATGTGATGTTCAATTTATAGGGGCTCGCCATGATAGAATGCCTGGCTTGGAGATAAAAGAACCATTTGTCGAAGGGCAGACCCACAATTCTATGTAGTTCTTGTTGGCTTTTAATTAGGCCTTCTTGTGTTAGTACATATATGGGAATATTTGTCAGATTGTCCGGGGAGGAAGGAAATTCGCTAGTGGGGATGAGAATTGGGTTATTGAACAAGGGGGTTAGGAGTGAGATATTAGTGGAGAGATCCGCATGTTCCTTTAATACTGCCTCCCAAACATCTAACGACGCCTTGATTAGTGGGTTCGCCTCTAGTTGTCGAGATCTGTGTTTTTTGAGTAACCAGGGGAGATCGAATAGGCTTGGTGAGAAGTGTAGTAGTAATTTTTAGAAGAGGTAAACTCAGACCGCCGATACAAGTTTCTTTTTGATACTCTAGACTTTTTATGGGACCATACAAAGGATTCTATTAATTTTTGGTGAGCATTAAAGAAGTGCTGAGGGAGATGTATGGGTAGCATTTGGAAGAGGTAAAGGTATTTTGAGATTATTGACATTTTGACTGCATTTACCTGGCCTAGCCAAAACAAATGCCCTTGCCTGTGCCATGTTTTTAAAAGTTGACTTATTTCCCTATATAGGGGTGAAAAGTTTCTATCATAGATATCAGCTGGGTTTTTTGTGATATAAGTGCCGAGGTATTTCATCTCGTCCACTATGGCAAAATTTGTGTATGCTCTGAGATAGTTGATATATGAATATTCCAGGTTTAAGGGCATTAGCATAGATTTGTCAAGGTTTATTGTGAAGTTAGATACCCGTTTGTATTCTTGGAATATAGATAACAGTAGTGGTATTGAAGTTTTGGGTGATTTAATTGTAAATAGTATATCATCTGCAAATAGTTGACATTTTTGAGTGGTATTGCCATAGACAAAGCCCTCAACATCAGGATGATTTCTAACTGCTATTGCAAGAGTCTCTACAGAAAGGGCAAACAAAAGGGGTGAGAGAGGGTAACCCTGCCTCGTTCCATTTCTTATCGAATAGATATCCGATTGTGTGCTGTTTGCCACGACTCTGGCTATAGGGTTGATATACAAGGCTTTTATTCTATTAATTAATTTATTGGGGAAATTAAATTTAGTCAAAGTCGGCCACATGTTATCCCAATCAACTCAGTCAAATGCCTTCTCGGCATCAGTGGAAATAATTATTATGGGGGTCTTATAGTCAGTGACCTTCTGTAATGTCTGTAGTATCCTAGTGGTGTTATCTTTTGCTTCCCTTCTTTTTATAAATCCTACTTGATCTGTGTGGATTAGGTGGGGAAGTGCATTATTCAGTCTAGCTGCTATAATTTTTGCATATATTCTCATGTCAATGTTCATTAGGGATATAGGTCTATAGTTCTGGACTCTGCCATCCGGTTTACCTGGTTTGGGGAGTACTGTTATAGAACCTTCCAAAAGTGTTTGTGTAAATGTAGAACCGTCATCTATCGATTGGTATAGCGTCAGAAGTTGCCTACTAAGGTGTGTTTGAAACATCTGGTAGAATTTTGATGTTAAGCCATCAGGGCCTGGTGCTTTACCCGAAGACAAAGTTTTAATAGTGTCTAGAATCTCTTGCAATGTGAAAGGGGAATTCATTAATTCCCTATCATCATCTGATAATGATGGGGTGATGATTTTCGAAAGGTATTGTTGTATATCTTCTGTTTTATCAGAAGTGTCAGGAGTATTTAAGTTGTATAAAGATTTATAGCAGTTGGCAAAATCCCCCACTATGTCCTCATTTTTATTATGTATGGCTCCATCGTGCCCCATCACGCTTCGGATATGTACTTGTAATTTTTTTTTTTTAGAGACCTAGCCAGCATCTTCCTGTCAGGGTTTTTTCCCTGTTGTGTTTGCCATCTGCTGCTGGCAGCCATTTTACTCACCTCTCTTCCTGACTATTGTGCATTGTGGGGGATGCTGCTCAATTCCTGCACTTCCTTTTATGGCCAGACTGGTGTGCATCATCCATGTGAGACAGGATGCAGTCTCAGAATTGTGATGTCATCACTTATTATTTAAAGGGCCTCTGTTCAGTATGCTTTGCCTTTGCGTTGTCTCAGACCTGTTTGTGAGAGTTCCTGTGTATTACCTGGCTGCCTGACGTCCTTCCTGGTTCCTGATCCCTGGCTTGTTCCTGACTCTGCTGTTTTCCTTGTTCCTGATTCCGGCTCATCTGACTATTCACTTTGGCTCCTGACTCGGCTCGTCTGACTACCAGCTCTGGTTTTGATTCCTGGCTTGTTATTTGACTTGTGGACTTTTTATTATTTTTTGCTATTAACAAAGGTGTGATTATTTTTGCACTTCTAGTCTCAGTCTGATTCCTGGCACCCTGACATTACGCAAAGGCCATGAATCCTGATGGTGCTAATAATCCACCTTTACCTGCCATCATTTTCTGGATGGATGTACAGGATCACCGCTTGGATCAATTTGCACTAGCCCTGCAAACCCTGCTGACTCGCACTGCACATTTGGACCAAAGTGTTCCGCAAGTTATGGTTGCTCCTGTTTCCGCTGCTGCATCTATGCCTACCAGGAGCATGTCCGGTTCTGCACCTCTACCTCAGCGATATGGAGGCGATCCTATTCAGTGCAGAGGGTTTTTGAACCAGGTAGGCATTTACTTTGAGATGTTACCTCAGGCATTTCCCTCTGACAGAGCTAAGGTGGGATTTCTCATCTCGTTACTCTCTGACACAGCTCTTGCCTGGGCTAATCCCTTGTGGGAGACTAATAAACCTGTGATTTCTAATTACCCTGAATTTGTGACCTCCTTTCGAAGGGTATTTGATGTTCCGGCTCCTCCTCCTCTGCTGCTAAACGACTCATGTCTATTCAGCAAGGTACAAGATCTGTTGCTCAGTATGCTATTGAGTTCCGTACGCTTTCCGCAGAGGTAGGTTGGAATAATGAAGCCCTTGTTGCCGCCTTCTTTCATGGGCTCTCTGATGCGATTAAAGACAAAGTTGCTGCCAGAGATTTACCAGAGGATCTCGAGGCATTGGTGTCTCTTTTGATCCTAATTGACATCAGACTCAGAGAGAGGCCCTGTTTCAAGGAGCGCTTGCGGAAGCCTCCTGTTCCGTTGTCTCCTACATGTTCGTTCCCACCTATGCCTCCCTCTGCTCCCATGCCTCCTGGTCCCGAGTCACCAGGTACTGCTGAGCCGATGCAGCTGGGATTCACGCGTCTCTCTGCAGCGGAGAGGGCCTTTAGGAGGAGGGAGGGGCTCTGCCTCTATTGTGGGTTACAGGGCCACCTTTTGTCTTGTCCTACACGGCCGGGAAACGCTCACACCTAAGATCCTGTCGGGGGCAGACCTTGGGTGGTTTATCCTTGTCCCCAGAACCGCTTAAGGAGAAACCTTTGGTCACGGTTGTCCTTTCCTGGGTGGACTCCTCCATAGTCACCCAGGCTCTTGTTGACTCTGGTGCTGCGGGCTATTTCATTGACAGTGCTTTTGTATCAAAGCACTCCAGTCCTGTTTTGCCTCGGTCCGTTCCGCTTGCTATTGAGGCCATTGATGGCAGGCCCCTTCAGCCCGCACTCGTTACTCACGAAACTGCTCCGTTGTCCATGGCTGTTGGGGCTCTCCATTTTGAAACCCTCCAGTTCCAGGTGATAAACTCTCTGCATTTTCTGGTTGTTCTGGCTTATCCCTGGCTGCAAAAGCACAATCCCAGTCTCGACTGGCGCAGGTCCGAAATTTTGTCATGGTCCCCGCAATGTATTTCCACTTGTCTTCGGAAACCAGTTAAAGTCTTGTGCACTTCTTCGTTTTCTCAATTGCCAGAGGAGTACCGAGAGTTCCTAGACGTGTTTGACAAGGTGCGTGCCAGTACGTTGCCTCCTCACCGGTCTTATGATTGTGCCATAGACCTGCAACCCGGAGCCATTCCTCCTCGGGCCGGGTGTACCCTCTGTCTGTTGCAGAGAATTGTGCTATGGAGGAGTATGTTGCCGATGCTCTGTCACGGGGGATCATCCACAAATCCTGCTCTCCTGCAGGGGCTGGCTTCTTCTTTGTTAAGAAAAAGGGTGGCGAGTTAAGACCATGTATCGATTATAGGGGTCTTAATCATCTTACCATTAAGAATACTTACCCTATTCCGCTTATTACGGAACTCTTTGACCGCCTCAAGGGAGCTACGGTCTTTACTAAACTTGATTTGAGAGCAGCGTACAATCTCGTTAGGATTAAGGAGGGCCACGAATGGAAAACAGCATTTAACACCAGGAGCGGGCATTATGAGTATCTTGTAATGCCCTTTGGCCTATGTAATGCTCCTGCTGTTTTTCAGGAATTTATTAATGATTTCCTACGAGATATGTTGCAACAGTGTGTTGTGGTGTACTTAGACGACATCCTCATACACTCACTCACACTTGAGGCTCATCGTTCTGATGTTACACGGGTTCTTCAGAGACTACGTGAGAACGACCTTTTTTGTAAACTCGAGAAATGTGAGTTCCATCAGACTCAAGTAACCTTCCTAGGTTATGTTATCTCCATTGCAGGGTTCTCCATGGATCCTGACAAGTTATCTGCAGTTCTGCAGTGGCCTCGCCCAGTTGGTCTTCGGTCTATTCAACATTTTTTGGGGTTCGCCAATTACTATAGAAAGATTATTAAAAACTTTTCTTCCTTGGTCAAACCTATCACAGACATGACCCGTAAAGACAATGATCCACTCCATTGGTCACCAACTGCCATTAAGGCCTTTGATAGTCTTAGTTCTGGCTCATCCTAACCCTGTCCTGCTTTTCGTTCTTGAGGTCGATGCGTCTGAGACTGGAGTATGTGCCCTCTTGTCTCAACGTTCTACGCCTGACGGTTCCTTGCATCCGTGTGGTTTCTTCTCTAAGAAATTGTCTCCAGTGGAGTGCAATTATGAAATTGGCGACAGGGAATTACTGGCCATAATTTTGGCACTTAAGGAATGGAGGCATCTTCTCGAGGGTACTAGCGTGCCAGTGATCATTCTTACTGACCACAAGAATTTACCTTATCTATCTAAAGCAAAACTTTTGTCGCCCCGACAGGCCAGATGGGCGCTATTTTTGTCTCGGTTTAATTATGTGGTCTCCTACCTGCCTGGTAGTAAGAATGTTAGGGCTGATGCCCTCTCTCGACAGTTTTCGTCTCTGTCCAAGGAGGAGTCTGTACCTACTCCTGTTATACCTCCTGACCATATTTTGGCTACCATACATACTAATTTGACTTCTCCATTGGGGGAGGAGGTCCTGGCTGCACAAACCAATACACCTCCTGAGAAACCTAGTGGTAAGTGTTTTGTTCCTGAGAATCTTCGAACTAAACTTTTGCAGACTTACCACTATCCTAAAGCCGCAGGTCACCCAGGCAATAACCAAATGATTTGGTCTGTCACTCGACAATTCTGGTGGCCAGGTCTTCATTCTGTTGCTGCGTATGTTGCCTCCTGCTCAGTTTGTGCACAGAATAAGACTCCTGGACGTATTCCTGTGGGTCTTCTTCAACCTATTGCTAATGGTGAGCGTCCTTGGACACATCTTTCCATGGACTTCATTGTCGAGCTTCCTGTTTCCAATGGCAATACTGTTATCCTTATGGTGGTTGACCGTTTTTCTAAAATGTCACATTGCATTCCCTTGATGAAGCTGCCTACCGCTCAGGAGCTTGCTTCAATTTTTGCACGGGAGGTCTTCCGTTTACATGGGTTACCCAAGGAGATACTGTCGGACTGGGGTAGCCAGTTTGTCTCCAGATTTTGGCGTTCCTTTTGTGCTCAAATGGGGATCCAGCTTTCCTTCTCCTCGGCATATCACCCTCAACCCAATGGGGCTGCGGAACGGTCTAATCAAGCTCTGGAACAGTTCCTCCATTGCTATGTCTCAGATCACCACAATAATTGGTCTGAACTGTTACCTTGGGCAGAGTTTGCTCGTAATAGTGCTAATAATGCTTCCTCCAAGATATCCCCGTTCATGGCGAATTATGGGTTTCAACCATCCTTGTTGCCCGATTCATTCATGTCTCAGGGTATTCCGGCTTTGGAGGAGCATCTCCGGCAACTCCGTTCCACATGGGTGCAGATTCAGGATTGCCTTCATTGTTCTATGCAGCGCCAAAAGTTCCAGGCTGATCGTAGGCGTCTGCCCGCACCTTCCTACCAGGTTGGTGAGAGAGTTAGGCTGTCCTCCCGCAGCTTGAACCTTTGTGTGCCTTTCAATAAATTGGCTCCCCGTTATGTTGGTCCTTTTTGAATACTCCGACTGGTTAATCCTGTGGCCTATGCTCTTGACCTTCCTCCTGCTATGCGCATCTCCAATGTTTTTCATGTCTCCCTCTTGAAACCATTGGTTTGTAATCGGTGTACCACTGTGTTGCCTCGTCCCCATCCTATCTTTGTTGCCAACCATGAGGAGTATGAAGTCAACAGCATTACATGACTCTCGTATGTCCAGGGGCCGTGTACAGTATTTGGTTCACTGGAGAGGCTACGGTCCGGAGGAGCGTTCTTGGGTTCCCTCCTCTGATGTTCATGCTCCCGCCCTCCTCCGTGCCTTCCATGCCCGTTTCCCCAATAAGCCTTTTGTCCTCCCGCGGGGGAGGGGTCATTGAGGGGAGGGTACTGTCAGGGTTTTTTCCCTGTTGTGTTTACTCACCTCTCTTCCTGACTATGGTGCATTGTGAGGGATGCTGCTCAATTCCTGCACTTCCTTTTATGGCCAGACTGGTGTGTATCATCCATGTGAGACAGGATGCAGTCTCAGAATTTAAAGGGCCTCTGTTCAGTATGCTTTGCCTTTGCGTTGTCTCAGACCTGTTTGTGAGAGTTCCTGTGTATTACCTGGCTGCCTGACGTCCTTCCTGGTTCCTGATCCCTGGCTTGTTCCTGACTCTGCTGTTTTCCTTGTTCCTGATTCCGGCTTGTCTGACTATTCGCTTTGGCTCCTGACTCGGCTTGTCTGACTACCAGCTCTGGTTTTGATTCCTGGCTTGTTATTTGACTTGTGGACTTTTTATTATTTTTTGCTATTAATAAAGGTGTGATTATTTTTGCACTTCTCGTCTCAGTCTGATTCCTGGCACCATGACACTTCCCAGTTTTATTACTCTCTATGAAGAACTTTGCTCTAGTTGTTAGTGCGCGGAAGTGGGCAGTGCGACTTAAATGTTTATTTAATGCTTCTCTGGCCGCAGTCAACTCAGTGAGTGCCTGAGTCGATTTAGGATTAATTTTATGTGCACCTTCCACTCGTTGTAAATCTCTAACTAATGTGTGATATACCGCAGATCTTTGTTTGCGAGTTCTGTGCGTGTGCTGCATGATCTCTCCCCTAATATAGCATTTAAATGCTTCCCAGTTATTCATCTCAGAAGTGTCTTGTGGAATATTGTGCGTAAAAAACTTGCTAATGCGCTTATCCAGGCTTTCTAGTATCTAAGTGTCAGTCAATATGTTGTCATTCAATCTCCATTGCGTTCTGGATATTGGTTTTGAAGACCAGTGAAAAGAACTAAGGACCATGCTATGGTCAGACCATGAGGTGTGTGTAATTCTAGAAGTGATAAGGCTTGTAAGTAAGTTCTGCGTACGCATGATATAATCGATTCTAGAATAGCTATGCTGGGGGTTAGAAAAGAATGTAAAAACTTTTAGTGCCAGGTGAACCATTCTCCAGGTGTCAAACAAAGTAGGGATTTGCAGCACTGAGCAATTTGCTTTTATTTGTTTTGTTGAAATGTATGACGTCCATGAGGAGGTGTCAAGAGAAGGGCACATTGGGAAGTTAAAATCCCCCCTATCATAATTGGGCCTTTCGCATTATCTAGGAGGGATTTGGTGACTTGTCTAAAAAATTGGGGTGCAGGACGATTAGGGGCATAAATGTTGGCGATAGATTGTAAGTTTCCACGGGAATAGGGCCCTTGATTCCTCCTGTATGTGTTTGTAAATTCTGTCCTGTCTCTTATTCTTAGAAGTTTTATACTATTGTTTTATTTAAATGATCTGTATCCATGGACAGCGCTGCGGAATATGATGGCGCTTCATAAATAAAGTATAATAATAATAATAAAATAGTGAGGGGTCTACCGTATAGCAACCCTGTCATTACCAGGATCCTACCGTTATGATCTCTGTGGCTATCTATGAGTTCAAAGGGTACCCCCCTTCTTATTGAAATGCAGACTCCATTCTTGCGTTCTGGGCCTGAGCACATAAAGTGCTTATTATAGTACCTAGTAGATAAGAGTGGTTCTTTGAATTTTCGGAAATGGGTTTCTTGGATGAGAATTAATTCAATTTTCTTTTTGTAGAAATTGTGAAATGCAATTGAGCGCTTTTTCCGCTGGTAGGAAACCCTTTACATTTTGTGTAGCAATTTTAAGGGCCTCAGAAAAGGAGGCGGAAATCATCTTTTGGTTGTGTGGTGAGCTAGGAGATTTAAGGAAGTTTGAATCTTAGAGACTTGTTTCTATGTAATACCTTCAAATGCAAATATGTATGAATCAATATGAAAGAGTGTCAAATAGAGTTTGTGAAGGAGATATGTTACTGTGCATGTGTGGGTGTAGATATGTATATGGCTTGTATTTAAGTGAGTAATTCACTTTTGTATAAGGTAGTGTAAGTTTAAGTTGTGATGGTCTAGTCACAGATATAAAAGACCTATAATCTGCATCAATGTATATGTAGAATTGGTCAAACATAAAGTTAGAACATAACTAAAGAAATAACCAGATATATCATTAATAAAAATACAACTTATTAACTTTTTAACACATAACAACCTAAAAATAAGCTTGATTACAAAGGTTGTTGTGAATAGCATTATCTTATGGTCTATTTGTAGACAGGGTCGAATAACATTTTAACTACGAAACGTGGCTCTAATCAGAGCCGCAAAGAAGCTTGGCTTTAATCTTCAGAGCAAAATACTAGTATTAATCTTGCCTATATAACATATTTAAACAGGTAACAGACTGTCAGGGCCTTAAGCTAACAGTAATTAACAAACTATCAACCCTATCAAAACATCTTTAGCTCCAAAATACCCTTCCTTATTAGTATCCAGAGTGTCTCGATCGCTCCCCTCCGCTCCTCTTCTTCCGTTTCTTCCGGCTACTCTGTCCTGTGCGTTACGTTGCTTAGCAACGCTGCGCACATTCTGAGCCGTCCTCCTCTGCTGACGTCAGGTGGGCTTCTTATTCCGGCGGCCCGATCTCCTGGTGCCCGTTTGTTTTCTTCTGTGGCTTCTGTGAGTACTCTCATTTCTCTGGTTACCGGATTTAACCCTGAACTGCCTGATTACAAGTTGCCAACCTCTGCTTCACTGACTACGGTATTGATTAACCCTGAACTGCCTGATTACTAGTTGCCAACCTCTGCTTCACTGACTACGGTATTGTTTAACCCTGAACTGCCTGATTACAAGTTGCCAAACTCTGCTGAACTGACTACTCTATTGTTTAACCCTGAACTGCCTGATTACAAGTTGCCAAACTCTGCTGAACTGACTACGGTATTGTTTAACCCTGAACTGCCTGATTACAAGTTGCCAAACTCTGCTGAACTGACTACTCTATTGTTTAACCCTGAACTGCCTGATTACAAGTTGCCAAACTCTGCTGAACTGACTACTCTATTGTTTAACCCTAAACTGCCTGATTATAAGTTGCCAAACTCTGCTTCACTGACTATGCTATTGTTTAACCCTAAACTGCCTGATTACAAGTTGCCAAACTCTGCTTCACTGACTACTCTATTGTTTAATTTGCATACAAAGAGAGAAGCGCTCTACCAGGAACAAACAACAGCTCAGTGGCTTGTTCTATGGCGATTTGCCACCCGGAAGCAGCCTCTTTTAGACCAGTGTGCTTTTCACAGAAGAAAACTTTCCTGAAGTATATCAGTCTGATCCCGCCAAGTAAGGTCAGTCCAGCCCCGAAATACCAGGCAATTCTCCTCTGAACAAGGAACATGACAACCCCAGATGATCGTTTCGGCCTCCTATGGGCCTCGTCAGTGAGGTGCAGCCACATTCCTCTAAGCACACTGGGCAAGGAGTCCACGTCTGGTTTCCCCCATCACCCATAGGGAGACTTCCCCAGGGTCATAATAATTTGCATACAAAGAGAGAAGCGCTCTACCAGGAACGAACAACAGCTCAGTGGCTTGTTCTATGGCGATTTACCACCCGGAAGCAGCCTCTTTTAGACCAGTGTGCTTTTCACAGAAGAAAACTTTCCTGAAGTATATCAGTCTGATCCCGCCAAGTAAGGTCAGTTCCTGGTAGAGCGCTTCTCTCTTTGTATGCAAATTATTATGACCCTGGGGAAGTCTCCCTATGGGTGATGGGGGAAACCAGACGTGGACTCCTTGCCCAGTGTGCTTAGAGGAATGTGGCTGCACCTCACTGACGAGGCCCATAGGAGGCCGAAACGATCGTCTGGGGTTGTCATGTTCCTTGTTCAGAGGAGAATTGCCTGGTATTTCGGGGCTGGACTGACCTTACTTGGCGGGATCAGACTGATATACTTCAGGAAAGTTTTCTTCTGTGAAAAGCACACTGGTCTAAAAGAGGCTGCTTCCGGGTGGTAAATCGCCATAGAACAAGCCATTGAGCTGTTGTTCGTTCCTGGTAGAGCGCTTCTCTCTTTGTATGCAAATTATTATGACCCTGGGGAAGTCTCCCTATGGGTGATGGGGGAAACCAGACGTGGACTCCTTGCCCAGTGTGCTTAGAGGAATGTGGCTGCACCTCACTGACGAGGCCCATAGGAGGCCGAAACGATCGTCTGGGGTTGTCATGTTCCTTGTTCAGAGGAGAATTGCCTGGTATTTCGGGGCTGGACTGACCTTACTTGGCGGGATCAGACTGATATACTTCAGGAAAGTTTTCTTCTGTGAAAAGCACACTGGTCTAAAAGAGGCTGCTTCCGGGTGGTAAATCGCCATAGAACAAGCCACTGAGCTGTTGTTCGTTCCTGGTAGAGCGCTTCTCTCTTTGTATGCAAATCTATTGTTTAACCCTGAACTGCCTGATTATAAGTTGCCAAACTCTGCTTCACTGACTACGCTATTGTTTAACCCTGAACTGCCTGATTACAAGTTGCCAAACTCTGCTGAACTGACTTCTCCTATTCCTGATCCCACACCTCCTTCTATCAAGTGTCCTAGTACTACTATCCTGAACCTCAAAAACCACTTGACCCTCTGTGTGAGTACCTTGTTTTATAGAAGTTATTATTATTATTATTATTATTATCGGTCATTTGTAGAGCGCCAACAGATTCCACAGCGCTATAAACAAAGGGGGAGTACAACAAAACAATTATAGGGATCAAATGGGTAGAGGGCCCTGCCAAGAGTTGCACTGTTGTAGTCAGCTCTTAAGAAGGTGATCTACAAACAGCTGGACTCTTAGGCTTACATGCTAAGGGGGTTCAGGGTAGAAGTTGTCGTGGGGTCACGTCCTGGGTTATACTCAGTGTGCTAGAGTGTTATTTGAGTGGGAAAAATCCTAAAAAAATGTTACTAGGAACATGCTACAAGCCTCCCAACATTAGTGACCCGGAGGAAACTCAACTATTTATCCAAATAGGTAAGGCTGCTAATAACAGTGCTGTAATTATGGGAGATTTTAACTACCCTGATATAAACTGGGCCAATGAAACTAGTAATTCAGCTAAGGGGGATAGATTTTTAAATGTTCTCAGGGATAACTTCTTGTCACAATTAATAGAGGAGCCAACTAGGAGTAAAGCTATATTGGATTTAGTGCTATCAAACAATACAGATATAATATCAAACATAGAAGTTAAAGAACATTTGGGTAACAGTGATCATAACATGGTCACATTTGAAATCTCTTTTCATATGCAGTGTTTTAAAGGCTTATCTAAGACTTTTAATTTCAAGAAAGCAAAATTCAACGATTTAAGGAAATCATTAAATAATATAAATTGGGACAATGTATTTTCTAATAAAAATACAGAGGATAAATGGATAATATTTAAAAATTTGTTAAATAAATATACATATCAATACATACCATATGGTTATAAAAATAAAAATAAAAAAACTAAGCCGTTATGGCTAAATAAAAATGTGTTAAAAGAAATTAGGAAAAAACGTAGGGCATTTAAATTATTAAAAGAAAATAGTACAGACTCAGCATACAATATTTATAAGGAATGTAACAAAGCATGCAAAAAAGCAATCAAATTAGCCAAAATTGAAAATGAAAAATTAATTGCCAAGGATTCTAAGTCTAACCCTAAAAGGTTCTTTAAGTACATAAATAGCAAAAAGTCTAAGAAGGATAATATAGGTACATTAAAATGTGTGGAGGGTAGCATGATAAATAATGACAGGGAGAAGGCTGAGGTACTAAACCAGTTTTTTTCTTCAGTATACACAAGAGAGGAACCATTGAATGATACTTTGGAACAGAATAGAACATGCCAGTCCATACCACTAACTGGGTTTTGTTTAGAGGATATCAGGAAAAAACTAAAAAATATTAAGGTAAATAAAACTCCAGGCCCAGATGGAATACACCCAAGGGTGTTAAGTGAACTTAGCACTGTTATAGACAAACCTTTACTCTTAATTTTTCAAGACTCATTATCCTCAGGCATGGTACCCCAGGATTGGCGTAAAGCTGATGTGGTGCCACTCTTCAAAAAGGGAAGCAGGGATGATCCAGGAAGCTATAGACCAGTTAGTCTGACATCAATAGTGGGGAAGATATTTGAAGGGATTATAAGGGATTATATTGATGAGCATATTCGTGTAAACAAGATTATGAGTTCTAATCAGCATGGCTTTAGGAGAAATAGATCATGTCAAACTAATCTAATTAGATTCTACGAGGAAGTAAGTAAAAATATAGATAAAGGGGAATCAGTTGATGTGATATACTTAGATTTTGCAAAGGCATTTGATACAGTGCCACATGAGAGATTAATGCACAAAATTAAGGGACTGGGAATAGCTGAAAATGTTAGCTCATGGATAAATAACTGGATAAAAGATAGGGAGCAACGAGTAGCAGTAAATGGATCATACTCAGATTGGACAAAGGTAATCAGTGGCGTCCCCCAGGGATCAGTACTGGGCCCTGTTCTTTTTAATATTTTTATAAATGACTTGGAGCAAGGATTAAATAGCGACATCTCTATTTTTGCAGATGATACTAAGTTAAGTAAGGTCATTAGGTCAGAGCAGGATGAACTCTCTTTGCAAAGGGATTTGCTAAAATTAGAACTATGGGCAAGTGAATGGAAAATGAGATTTAATACGGAAAAATGTAAGGTTCTACATTTTGGAAGTAAAAATAAGCAGGCTATGTATTTTTTAAATGGGACAAGACTTAGCCAAACACAGGAGGAAAGGGATTTGGGAGTAGTAATAGATAACAAGCTAAAGATGAGTGCACAATGCAGGGCAGCGGCTTCAAAGGCTAATAAGATACTAGCATGTATTAAAAGAGGCATTGATTCAAGGGAGGAAAGCATAATTCTGTCATTATATAAAGCCCTGGTAAGACCTCACCTTGAGTTTGGAGTGCAGTTCTGGGGACCGATTGCTAAAAAAGATATTGCAGAACTAGAAAAAGTTCAGAGAAGGGCCACAAAGCTAATAAGGGGATTGGAGAAATTAACCTATGAGGAGAGGCTAGCCAAACTGGGTCTGTTCTCTTTAGAAAAAAGGCGCTTGAGAGGTGACATGATTACTTTATATAAATATATTCAAGGCCCATATACAGAGATGGCAGAAGCTCTTTTTATTCCAAGAAAATTGGTTCTGACAAGAGGTCATAATTTAAGGTTGGAGGAAAGGAGATTTAATCTCCTGCAACGGAAACGTTTTTTCACTGTAAGAGCAATAAAATTGTGGAACTCATTACCAAAGGAGGTAGTGAATGCCAATACCATAGATACATTTAAAAATAGTCTGGATAAATTTCTGTATATAAACAAAATTCATGGATATGATTGCTAGTATTAAATGGGTCACATTTTAATGGGGTTATTTAAGCTTAACTGGAGCTTTTTGTAAGTATTTTAGATTTGTATAGGTTGAACTCGATGGACTTCAGTCTTTTTTCAACCTTATCTACTATGTTACTCTAGCATTTGGGTCTGATTCCGGACCTTACCTAACCTGACACAGAGGCCATATGTACCCAGTATGGGAGGGGTAATTCTTTCTAAATGAGCACCCAACAACAATTATAAAGTCTGCCCCGGGGTTATAATACCCCGCACGAATAATGTTGATGACTCTTCGGGGTTGCCGGGGAGTCCTTTGGGGATGCATAACAGATGCATAACAGTCTAAGTCATATATTATAGTCATTCAGCCTCACTTACAGGGATATCAGGAACAGGAGGTATTCATCCTAAGTGGAACCTGAAAATTGTAAGGCCTAGATTTGGAGTTTGGCGGTAGCCGTGAAAACCAGCGTTAGAGGCTCCTAACGCTGGTTTTAGGCTACCGCCGGTATTTGGAGTCAGTCAAAAAAGGGTCTAACGCTCACTTTTCAGCCGCGACTTTTCCATACCGCAGATCCCCCTACGCTATTTGCGTATCCTATCTTTTCAATGGGATCTTTCTAACTCCGGTATTTAGAGTCGTGGCTGAAGTGAGCGTTAGAAATCTAATGACAAAACTCCAGCCGCAGAAAAAAGTCAGTAGTTAAGAGCTTTCTGGGCTAACGCCGGTTCATAAAGCTCTTAACTACTGTGCCCTAAAGTACACTAACACCCATAAACTACCTATGTACCCCTAAACCGAGGTCCCCCCACATCGCCGACACTCGATTAAATTTTTTTAACCCCTAATCTGCCGACCGCCACCTACGTTATCCTTATGTACCCCTAATCTGCTGCCCCTAACACCGCCAACCCCTATATTATATTTATTAACCCCTAAC
Source organism: Bombina bombina (assembly GCF_027579735.1). Classification (NCBI taxonomy): domain Eukaryota; kingdom Metazoa; phylum Chordata; class Amphibia; order Anura; family Bombinatoridae; genus Bombina; species Bombina bombina. Next base: position 138,429,784 of record NC_069499.1, on the reverse strand, counting down.
CTGCCCCCCACAACGTCGCCGCCAGCTACCTACAATAATTAACCCCTAATCTGCCGACCGCAAAGAGCCGCCACCTACATTATAGCTATGTACCCCTAATCTGCTGCCCCTAACACCGCCGACCCCTATATTATATTTATTAACCCCTAATCTGCCCTCCCTAACATCGCCGACACCTAACTTCAATTATTAACCCCTAATCTGCCGACCGAATCTCGCCGCTATTTTAATAAATGTATTAACCCCTAAAGCTAAGTCTAACCATAACACTAACACCCCCTAAGTTAAATATAATTTAAATCTAACGAAATTAATTAACTCTTATTAAATAAATTATTCCTATTTAAAGCTAAATACTTACCTGTAAAATAAATCCTAATATAGCTACAATATAAATTATAATTATATTGTAGCTATTTTAGGATTAATATTTATTTTACAGGTAACTTTGTATTTATTTTAACCAGGTACAATAGCTATTAAATAGTTAAGAACTATTTAATAGCTAAAATAGTTAAAATAATTACAAAATTACCTGTAAAATAAATCCTAACCTAAGTTACAATTAAACCTAACACTACACTATCAATAAATTAATTAAATACAATACCTACAATTACCTACAATTAAACCTAACACTACACTATCAATAAATTAATTAAATACAATATCTACAAATAACTACAATGAAATAAACTAACTAAAGTACAAAAAATAAAAAAGAACTAAGTTACAAAAAATAAAAAAATATTTACAAACATAAGAAAAATATTACAACAATGTTAAACTAATTACACCTACTCTAAGCCCCCTAATAAAATAACAAAGCCCCCCAAAATAAAAAATGCCCTACCCTATTCTAAATTACTAAAGTTCAAAGCTCTTTTACCTTACCAGCCCTGAACAGGGCCCTTTGCGGGGCATGCCCCAAAGAATTCAGCTCTTTTGCCTGTAAAAAAAAAACATACAATACCCCCCCAACATTACAACCCACCACCCACATACCCCTAATCTAACCCAAACCCCCCTTAAATAAACCTAACACTAAGCCCCTGAAGATCTTCCTACCTTGTCTTCACCATGCCAGGTATGACCGTCCGTTCCAGGCTCCGATATCTTCATCTAAGCCCAAGCGGGGGCTAGACATCCATCATCCGACGGCTGAAGAAGTCCAGAAGAGGCTCCAAAGTCTTCATCCTATCCGGGAAGAAGAGTAGATCCGGACCGGCAACCATCATCTTCCAAGCGGCATCTTCTATCTTCATCCGATGAGGACCGGCTCCATCTTTGAAGACCTCCACCGCGGACCCATCTTCATCCTCCGACGTCCAACTGAAGAATGACGGTTCCTTTAAGGGACGTCATCCAAGATGGTGTCCCTCGAATTCCGATTGGCTGATAGGATTCTATCAGCCAATCGGAATTAAGGTAGGAAAATTCTGATTGGCTGATGGAATCAGCCAATCAGAATCAAGTTCAATCCGATTGGCTGATCCGATCAGCCAATAAGATTGAGCTCGCATTCTATTGGCTGTTCGGAACAGCCAATAGAATGCGAGCTCAATCTGATTGGCTGATTGGATCAGCCAATCGGATTGAACTTGATTCTGATTGACTGATTCCATCAGCCAATCAGAATTTTCCTACCTTAATTCCGATTAGCTGATAGAATCCTATCAGCCAATCGGAATTCGAGGGACGCCATCTTGGATGACGTCCCTTAAAGGAACCGTCATTCTTCAGTTGGACATCGGAGGATGAAGATGGGTCCGCGGTGGACGTCTTCAAGATGGAGCCGGTCCTCATCGGATGAAGATAGAAGATGCCCCTTGGAAGACGATGGTTGCCGGTCCGGATCTACTCTTCTTCCCGGATAGGATGAAAACTTTGGAGCCTCTTCTGGACTTCTTCAGCCGTCGGATGATGGATGTCTAGCCCCCGCTTGGGCTTAGATGAAGATATCGGAGCCTGGAACGGACGGTCATACCTGGCATGGTGAAGACAAGGTAGGAAGATCTTCAGGGGCTTAGTGTTAGGTTTATTTAAGGGGGGTTTGGGTTAGATTAGGGGTATGTGGGTGGTGGGTTGTAATGTTGGGGGGGGTAGTGTATGTTTTTTTACAGGCAAAAGAGCTGAATTCTTTGGGGCATGCCCCGCAAAGGGCCCTGTTCAGGGCTGGTAAGGTAAAAGAGCTTTGAACTTTAGTAATTTAGAATAGGGTAGGGCATTTTTTATTTTGGGGGGCTTTGTTATTTTATTAGGGGGCTTAGAGTAGGTGTAATTAGTTTAAAATTGTTGTAATATTTTTCTGATGTTTGTAAATATTTTGTTATTTTTTGTAACTTAGTTCTTTTTTATTTTTTGTACTTTAGTTAGTTTATTTAATTGTATTTATTTGTAGATATTGTATTTAATTAATGTATTGATAGTGTAGTGTTAGGTTTAATTGTAGGTAATTGTAGGTATTGTATTTAATTAATTTATTGATAGTGTAGTGTTAGGTTTAATTGTAACTTAGGTTAGGATTTATTTTACAGGTAATTTGTAATTATTTTAACTATTTTAGCTATTAAATAGTTCTTAACTATTTAATAGCTATTGTACCTGGTTAAAATAAATACAAAGTTACCTGTAAAATAAATATTAAGCCTAAAATAGCTATAATATAATTATAATTTATATTAGGATTTATTTTACAGGTAAGTATTTAGCTTTAAATAGGAATAATTTATTTAATAAGAGTTAATTCATTTCGTTAGATTTAAATTATATTTAAGTTAGGGGGGTGTTAGTGTTGGGGTTAGACTTAGCTTTAGGGGTTAATACATTTATTACAATAGCGGTGAGCTCCAGTCGGCAGATTAGGGGTTAATGTTTTAAGTTAGGTGTCGGCGATGTTAGGGAGGGCAGATTAGGGGTTAATACTATTTATTATAGGGTTAGTGAGGCGGATTAGGGGTTAATAACTTTATTATAATAGCGGTGCGGTCCGGTCGGAAGATTAGGGGTTAATAAGTGTAGGCAGGTGGAGGCGACGTTGTGGGGGGCAGATTAGGGGTTAATAAATATAATATAGGGGTCGGCGGTGTTAGGGGCAGCAGATTAGGGGTACATAGGGATAATGTAAGTAGCGGCGGTTTACGGAGCGGCAGATTAGGGGTTAAAAATAATATGCAGGGGTCAGCGATAGCGGGGGCGGCAGAATAGGGGTTAATAAGTGTTAGGTTAGGGGTACATGTTAGGGTGTTAGGTGCAGACGTAGGAAGTGTTTCCCCATAGCAAACAATGGGGCTGCGTTAGGAGCTGAACGCTGCTTTTTTGCAGGTGTTAGGTTTTTTTTCAGCTCAAACAGCACCATTGTTTCCTATGGGGGAATCGTGCACGAGCACGTTTTTGAGGCTGGCCGCGTCCGTAAGCAACTCTGGTATCGAGATTTGAAGTTGCGTTAAATATGCTCTACGCTCCTTTTTTGGAGCCTAACGCAGCCATTCTGTGGACTCTCAATACCAGAGTTATTTTAAAGGTGCGGCCAGAAAAAAGCCAGCGTTAGCTACGCGGGTCGTTACCGACAAAACTCTAAATCTAGCCGTAAGTTTTTTATTTTGTGTAACTTAGTTGTTATTTTTTTGTAACTTAGTAATTTTTAATAGTAGATTTAAATAACTTGAGTAGGGTTAGGTTTTTAAATATATATTTAATTTGTTAGTTTAATGTAATTTTAGTATAATAGGGTAGGTTAATTAGTAGTTTAATATAGTTAAATTTAATTTTAGTATAATATTTAGGGAAGGTTAATTAATAGTTTAATATAGTTTAATTTAATTTTAGTATAATAGGGTAGGTTAATTAATAGTTTAATATAGTTTAATTTAATTTTAGTATAATAGGGTAGGCTAATTAATAGTTTAATATAGTTTAATGTAATTGTAGGATAATAGTTAGGGTAGGTTAATTAATATTTTAATATAGTTTATTTTAATTCTAAAGGTAAGTTTAAATTTATTATAAGATAGGGATGAGTTAATATTTAATGTAAAGTTAGCAGGTTGTTAGGTTTAGGGGTTAATAGATAAATTTAGTTTATGGCGATGTGGGGGGCTGGCGGTTTAGGGGTTAATATGTTTAGTAAGTGGTAGTGATGTGGGAGGCCAGGGGTTTAGGGGTTAATACATTTATTCAGTTTCGGTGGGCTCTGGGATCGGCGGGATAGGGGTTAATACATTTAGTTGCGGCGGTGTCAGGGAGTGGTGGAATAGGGGTTAATAACTTTATTAGAGTTGCGGCGGGCTCCGGGAGTGGCGGGATAGGGGTTGATAACTTTATTAGAGTTGCGGTGGGCTTCGGGAGCAGCAGGATGGGGTTTAATAACTTTATTTAATTGCGGTGGGGATCTGGGAGCGGCGGGATAGGGGTTAAACATTTTAGTATAGTAGCGGTGTTTAGTGACAGGGTATAAACAAAGTTGGGAAAAAGCCGAATAGCCGCGAGATCGATGACTGTTAGTTAACGCTGATCATCACCCCATACTTGGTGCGCGGCTTTTTGACAGCTTTTTTGATAAATAAGGAGAGCGTATTCAGGTCCGCGGCCGCGATGTTAGGCAAGGGTATTGGTGCTGTCGAATGCAGCATAGTTGACGGCTTGATAAATAGGCCTCTTTATAACTATGTTGTGCAAAAAATGTTGTAATCATTAGCTGGTGTAATTATGAGTGTAACTGTACTTTACTTTTATTGTTTTGCGAAACAGTTAACTAGAGCTCTGAGGTTGCGGTAATTATTCTAGCATAAATATTGATTGCGCTCATGCATTCGCATTTACTTTCAACGTGCAATTTAACTTGCGCGCAAACAAACTCGATATCACTTGCGCGCAAATGATATAGCACCACTCGTAATCTGGCACTTAATCACTATTATAATCAAAGGAGCCACATGTATCTCTTAAAGGGACAGTTAACACCTTGAGGTCTGTACATGCACCCTGCTAACGTCTCAAGGCAAAACTTGCTACACATCTTTCCTTAACTGGTTTTAACAGATAAAAACTAGAAATAATTTACTTTATACTTCCGTAAAGCGACATTAAACAGTAAGGGCTATATATTACAAGTGGAGAGCAAACAATTTTGCGAGGGTTTTCACGATCGTATGCGCTCCGTTTAAATTGCACTGATATTCCAAGTGGAGCAAAATCGCAATTTCGCTAGAACAATCTTGATTTACGCTAACATCCTTACCACGATCTCAGAGCTGTGGTTAACTGTTTTGCGAAATTAAAAAGTTGCACAAAACACTTAAAAATACATTACAAAGTTATAAGGGCTCAAAGATATAAGGGCTTTAACATTGAGATACATACATGTACATGTCTAAAGAAGGATATGTATGTATATACATGTATATAAATGTCATATGTATGTATATAAATGTGTACATATATATATTAATGTACTTATATGTGTATATGTGTATTTACATATGTATATACACATATAAACACATAAATATATATGTTTACATATATAGACATATATACAAGTGCATAAGAGCTTTTTGCTGTAAAGTAGATGAAACTAGACATGTGCACGGCTAAAAAATTCGGTTAGTTTTCGGTTCGGATCGATTCGGACTTTTCGAGTTTCGGTTCGGATCGAATCGGATTCGGCAAAATTTGAATAAATTAGTTTCGGATTTATTCGGATCCGAATAAATTCGTTTCGGATTTATTCGGATTCGGCTGAATTCGGTTCTATTCGGTTCCGAAATTCGGTATGTTTTTAGTACACTAACACCCATTTAGTACACTAAGTCACTAACACCCATAAACTACCTATGAACCACTAAACCGAGGCCCCCCCACATCACAAACCCTATAATAACATTATTTAACCCCTAATCTGCCGATCGGATATCGCCGCAACCTACATTATAACTATTAACCCCTAATCTGCTGTCCCTAACACCGCCGACCCCTACATTATAGTTATTAACCCCTAATCTGCCCCCCCAACGTCGCCGCAATCTAACTACAAGTATTAACCCCTAATCTGCCGACCCGATATCGCCGCCGCCTACATTATAGCTATTAACCCCTAATCTGCTGTCCCTAACACCGCCGACCCCTACATTATAGTTATTAACCCCTAATCTGCCCCCCCAACGTCGCCGCAATCTAACTACAAGTATTAACCCATAATCTGCCGACCCGATATCGCCGCCGCCTACATTATAGCTATTAACCCCTAATCTGCTGTCCCTAACACCGTCGACCCCCTACATTATAGTTATTAACCCCTAATCTGCCCCCCCCAACGTCGCCGCAATCTAACTACAAGTATTAACCCCTAATCTGCTGACCCGATATCGCCGCCGCCTACATTATAGCTATTAACCCCTAATCTGCTGTCCCTAACACCGCCGACCCCTACATTAGTTATTAACCCCTAATCTGCCCCCCCCAACATCGCCCCAATCTAACTACAAGTATTAACCCCTAATCTGCCGACCGCAAATCGCCGCCACTATAATAAATGTATTAACCCCTAAACCGCCGCACTCCCGCCTCGCAAACACTATAATACATTTTATTAACCCCTAATCTGCCCTCCCTAACATCGCCGCCACCTACCTACAATTATTAACCCCTAATCTCCTGCCCCCAACGTCGCCGCTATAATAAGGTTATTAACCCCTAAACCTAAGTCTAACCCTAACACTAACACCCCCTATCTTAAATATAATTTAAATAAAACGAAATAAATTTACTATAGTTAAATAAATGAATCCTATTTAAAACTAAATACTTAGTTACATTGTAGCTATTTTAGCATTTATATTTATTTTACAGGCAACTTTGTATTTATTTTAACTAGGTACAATAGTTATTAAATAGTTAATAACTATTTAATAAATACCTAGCTAAAATAAATACAAATTTACCTGTAAAATAAATCCTAACCTAAGTTACAATTACACCTAACACTACACTATCATTACATTAATTAAATAAATGAATCCTATTTAAAACTAAATACTTACCTGTAAAATAAACCCTAATATAGCTGCAATATAACTAATAGTTACATTGTAGCTATTTTAGCATTTATATTTATTTTACAGGCAACTTTGTATTTATTTTAACTAGGTACAATAGCTATTAAATAGTTATTGACTAATTAATAGCTACCTAGTTAAAATAATTACAAAATTACCTGTAAAATAAATCCTAACCTAAGTTACAATTAAACCTAACACTACACTATCATTAAATAAATTAACTACAAGTACCTACAATTAAATAAACTAAAGTACAAAACCCCCCCCACTAAATTACAAAAACAAACAAACACTAAATTACAAAAAATAAAAAAATATTACAAGCATTTTAAACTAATTACACCTAATCTAAGCCCCTAATAAAATAACAAAGCCCCCAAAATAAAAAAAAATGCCCTACCCTATACTAAATTGCTAAAGTTAACAGCTCTATTACCTTACCAACCCTTAAAAGGGCCTTTTGCGGGGCATGCCCCAAAGAAAACAGCTCTTTTGCCTGTAAAAAAAAACACAATACACCCCCCCCATATTACAACCCACCACCCACATACCCCTACTCTAACCCAAACCCCCCTTAAATAAACCTAACACCACCCCCCTGAAGATCTCCCTACCTTGAGTCGTGTTCACCCAGCCGGGCCGAAGTCTTCATCCGATGGGGCAGAAGAGTACATCCAAACCGGCAGAAGTCTTCATCCAAGCGGGGCAAGAAGAGGTCTTCCATCCATCATACAAGTACCAAAATACAAACAAACACTAAATTACCAAAAATAATAAAATATTACCATAATTTTAAACTAATTACACCTAATCTAAGCCCCCTACTAGCTATAATTATAGCTACAATATAACTAATAGTTACATTGTAGCTATTTTAGGATTTATATTTATTTTACAGGCAACTTTGTATTTATTTTAACTAGGTACAATAGTTATTAAATAGTTAATAACTATTTAATAACTACCTAGCTAAAATAAATACAAATTTACCTGTAAAATAAATCCTAACCTAAGTTACAATTACACCTAACACTACACTATCATTAAATTAATTAAGTAAATGAATCCTATATAAAACTAAAGACTTACCTGTAAAATAAACCCTAATATAGCTGCAATATAACTAATAGTTACATTGTAGCTATTTGAGCATTTATATTTATTTTACAGGCAACTTTGTATTTATTTTAACTAGGTTCAATAGCTATTAAATAGATATTGACTATTTAATAGCTACCTAGTTAAAATAATTACAAAATTACCTGTAAAATAAATCCTAACCTAAGTTACAATTAAACCTAACACTACACTATCATTAAATAAATTAACTACAAGTACCTACAATTAAATACAATTAAATAAACTAAACTAAAGTACAAAAACCCCCCCACTAAATTACAAAAAAATAAAAAAATATTACAAGAATTTTAAACTAATTACACCTAATCTAAGCCCCCTAATAAAATAACAAAGCCCCCCAAAATAAAAAAATGCCCTACCCTATACTAAATTACAAAAGTTAACAGCTCTATTACCTTACCAGCCCTTAAAAGGGCCTTTTGCGGGGGCATGCCCCAAAGAAAACAGCTCTTGCCTTGCCTGTAAAAAAAAAACACAATACCCCCCCCACATTACAACCCACCACCCACATACCCCTACTCTAACCCAAACCCCCCTTAAATAAACCTAACACTACCCCCCTGAAGATCTCCCTACCTTGAGTTGTGTTCACCCAGCCGGGCCGAAGTCTTCATCCGATGGGGCAGAAGATGACATCCAGACCGGCAGAAGTCTACCAAAAAACAAACAAACACTAAATTACCAAAAATAATAAAATATTACAATAATTTTAAACTAATTACACCTAATCTAAGCCCTCTACTAGCTATTAATATAGCTACAATATAACTAATAGTTACATTGTAGCTATTTTAGGATTTATATTTATTTTACAGGCAACTTTGTATTTATTTTAACTAGGTACAATAGTTATTAAATATTTAATAACTCTTTAATAACTACCTAGCTAAAATAAATACAAATTTACCTGTAAAATAAATCCTAACCTAAGTTACAATTACACCTAACACTACACTATCATTAAATTAATTAAATAAATGAGTCCTATTTAAAACTAAATACTTACCTGTAAAATAAACCCTAATATAGCTACAATATAACTAATAGTTACATTGTAGCTATTTTAGGATTTATATTTATTTTACAGGCAACTTTGTATTTATTTTAACTAGGTACAATAGTTATTAAATATTTAATAACTATTTAATAACTACCTAGCTAAAATAAATACAAATTTACCTGTAAAATAAATCCTAACCTAAGTTACAATTACACCTAACACTACACTATCATTAAATTAATTAAATAAATGAATCCTATTTAAAACTAAATACTTACCTGTAAAATAAACCCTAATATAGCTACAATATAACTAATAGTTACATTGTAGCTATTTTAGCATTTATATTTATTTTACAGGCAACTTTGTATTTATTTTAACTATGTAAAATAGCTATTAAATAGATATTTACTGTTTAATAGCTACCTAGTTAAAATAATTACAAAATTACCTGTAAAATAAATCCTAACCTAAGTTACAATTAAACCTAACACTACACTATCATGAAATAAATTAAATAAATTAACTACAAGTACCTACAATTAAATACAATGAAATAAACTAAACTAAAGTACAAAAAAACAAACACTAAATTACAAAAAATAAAAAAATATTACAAGAATTTTAAACTAATTACACCTAATCTAAGCCCCCTAATAAAATAACAAAGCCCCCCAAAATAAAAAAATGCGCTACCCTATACTAAATTACAAAAGTTAACAGCTCTATTACCTTACCAGCCCTTAAAAGGGCCTTTTGCGGGGGCATGCCCCAAAGAAAACAGCTCTTTTGCCTGTAAAAAAAAACACAATACCCCCCCCAACATTACAACCCACCACCCACATACCCCTACTCTAACCCAAACCCCCCTTAAATAAACCTAACACTACCCCCCTGAAGATCTCCCTATCGTGTCTTCACCCAGCGGGCCGAAGTCTTCATCCGATGGGGCAGAAGAGGACATCCAGACCGGCAGAAGTCTTCATCCAAGCGGGGCAAGAAGAGGTGTTCCATCCATCAGAAGTCTTGATCCAGGCGGCATCTTCTCTGTTCATCCATCCGGAGCGGAGCGGCAGCATCCTGAAGACATCCAACGCAGAGCATCCTCTTCTTTCTTGATCCGACGACTAAATGACTGTATCTTTAAGTGACGTCATCCAAGATGGCGTCCCTTGAATTCCGATTGGCTGATAGGATTCTATCAGCCAATCGGAATTAAGGTAGGAAAAATCTGATTGGCTGATTCAATCAGCCAATCAGATTCAAGTTCAATCCGATTGGCTGATCCAATCAGCCAATCAGATTGACCTCGCATTCTATTGGCTGATCGGAACAGCCAATAGAATGTGAGGTCAATCTGATTGGCTGATTGGATCAGCCAATCGGATTGAACTTGAATCTGATTGGCTGATGGAATCAGCCAATCAGAATATTCCTACCTTAATTCCGATTGGCTGATAGAATCCTATCAGCCAATCGGAATTCAAGGGACGCCATCTTGGATGACGTCACTTAAAGGTACAGTCATTTAGTCGTCGGATCAAGAAAGAAGAGGATGCTCTGCGTTGGATGTCTTCAGGATGCTGCCGCTCCGCTCCGGATGGATGAACAGAGAAGATGCCGCCTGGATCAAGACTTCTGATGGATGGAACACCTCTTCTTGCCCCGCTTGGATGAAGACTTCTGCCGGTCTGGATGTCCTCTTCTGCCCCATCGGATTGAAGACTTCGGCCCGCTGGGTGAAGACACGGTAGGGAGATCTTCAGGGGGGTAGTGTTAGGTTTATTTAAGGGGGGTTTGGGTTAGAGTAGGGGTATGTGGCAGTGATGTGCAGTCACTAGAGGCAGGTGAGGCAGTGCTTCACCTCTCATATGGGCAAAAATATATATTTTTTTATTGGCTTTAAAAAAAAAAATGTCACAGCTACATGTTGTGCAATGGAGAGGCACAAGCAGGTCTGCCCACCATTACACAACATGCTGCGCCACCTACTGGATGAAAGTGGTTAAGATCATTGCATGGCCCATTAATTGCTTATTTGAGGCAGTACTATTTGGGCTGACCCAATCCAGTGAGAGGCATTAGTAAGTGGAACTTAGGGTTGGGCCTGGATGTTAAATCATATAAATCAAAAACGGAAAAAAACAACTTTCATATATTTTGTTGCTGTCCTGTGAAGCTGCAAGCTTTGCTAAAGTGAAAAAGAGAGTTCTGTTTTTCCCCTCTAAGTGCAGTGGAATGTGCCACTGTCACTTCCTGAATCCTTACAGAGCAGGAAGAGAGGCAGAGGGAACAGTGCTTCAGCCACATCTCATTAAAGTAAGATTTTACTGAAAGGGATTCTGCTAGTGAAAATGATAATTTAATGAATGTGGTTTAGTGTTTTTTTACACTTTTACAGCAAAGGATCGTTTTTGTATTTTGTTTACTCAAACTTTACACCCACTAACTTAGCTGCTTGCCTCTGTACTTCACACTTATAGTCTCATTTTCTGAACTCTCTGTAGCTCTGCTGTTTTATTACTTAAAAATGCAGTGGTCCCTCTCCCCCCCCCCCTTGTGTGTGTGTCTCTCTCTCTCTATCCATCTCTCTCCTTATGTGTTGTTCTCCCCCATGGTCTCTTTCTCTCTCTGCCTCTCTTCCTCCCCCCTCTGACTCTCTCATCCCTTATGTGTCTCTCTAACCCTCTGTGTGTGATTGTGTCTCTCTCTCTCTTTCTCTCTCTCTAACCCTCTGTGTGTGATTGTGTGTGTCTCTCTCTAACCCTCTGTGTGTGATTGTGTCTCTCTTTCTCTCTCTCTCTCTCTCTCTCTCTCTCTCTCTCTGTAACCCTCTGTGTATGATTGTGTCTCTCTCTCTTTCTCTCTTTCTAACCCTCTGTGTGTGATTGTGTCTCTCTCTTTCTCTCTCTCTCTAACCCTCTGTGTGTGATTGTGTGTGTCTCTCTTTCTCTCTCTCTCTAACCCTCTGTGTGTGATTGTGTCTGTGTCTGTGTCTCTCTCTCTAACCCTCAGTGTATGATTGTGTCTCTCTCTCTCTTTCTCTCTCTCTCTCTAATCTTCTGTGTGTGATTGTGTCTCTCTAACCCTCTGTGTGTGATTGTGTGTCTCTCTCTTTCTCTCTCTCTCTCTCTAACCCTCTGTGTGTGTGATTGTGTCTCTCTCTAAACCTCTGTGTGTGATTGTGTGTGTGTCTCTCTCTCTCTTTAATACTCTGTGTGTGATTGTGTCTCTCTCTTTCTTTCTCTCTCTCTCTAACCCTCTCTGTGTGATTGTGTCTCTTTTTCTCTCTCTCTCTCTCTAACCCTCTGTGTGTAATTGTGTCTCTTTTTCTCTCTCTCTCTCTAACCCTCTGTGTGTGATTGCGTCTCTCTCTCTCTTTCTCTCTCTCTCTAACCCTCTGTGTATGATTGTGTCTCTCTCTATTTCTCACTCTCTCTCTAACCCTCTGTCTGTGTTTGTGTCTCTCTTTCTCTCTATCTAACCCTCTGTGTGTGATTCTCTCTCTCTTTATTTCTCTCTCTCTAACCCTCTGTGTGTGATTGTGTCTCTCTCTCTCTCTCTTTCTCTCTCTCTAACCCTCTCTGTGTGATTGTGTGTCTCTCTCTCTCTCTAACCCTCTGTGTGTGATTGTGTGTCTCTCTCTCTCTTTCTCTCTCTCTCTCTAACCTTCTGTGTGTGATTGTGTCTCTCTCTCTTTCTCTCTAACCCTCTGTGTCTCCTACCCCCCCCCCCCCCCCGAGTGCTTTTCTGTGTTTGTCTACCTTTTATTTATTTAATTAATGAATTGGTAGTGCCATCTGATGGTGTGGCTTTATTTAAAGGGGTGGGGTCAAGCACCCCACTTCTTTAAATTTCACCAGCCGCCACTGGATCAAGACATTTTTATATTTACTGCATAATGAAAGAATCTATAAGCATAATTTACAGCATTAAAGTAAAAAGTATGTTTTAAACATATTTTAATGGACATGGATTTCTAGATCTCATAATCAGAGCAAGCATTGTGTTATCTGGCAAGAGTTTCTGTTACAATCCATTTAGACTAAATTCAGATGTTTACTAAGTTGACCAGTTTTCCAAGACACCATTTAAAGAGACATGAAACCCATATGAAACCCATATGCAAATTTAAATAACTTTCCAATTTACATCTAATATCTAATTTTCTTCATTCTTTTGATATCCTTTGTTGAAAATAATATCTAAATATGCTCAGTAGCTGCTGATTGGTGGCTGCACATAGATACCTCATGTGATTGACTCACCCATGTGCATTGCTATTTCTTCAACAAAGGATATCTAAAGAATGAAGGCGTATCCTAGCAACTGCCTCACCAGCCTCTGACGTCACTGCATGTCACTGGTATGTGGGTTGTAATGTGGGGGGGGGGGTATTGTGTTTTTTTTTTACAGGCAAAAGAGCTGTTTTCTTTGGGGCATGCCCCCGCAAAAGGCCCTTTTAAGGGCTGGTAAGGTAATAGAGCTGTTAACTTTTGTAATTTAGTATAGGGTAGGGCATTTTTTTATTTTGGGGGGCTTTGTTATTTTATTAGGGGGCTTAGATTAGGTGTAATTAGTTTAAAATTCTTGTAATTTTTTTTATTTTTTGTAATTTAGTGTTTGTTTTTTTGTACTTTAGTTTAGTTTATTTCATTGTATTTAATTGTAGGTACTTGTAGTTAATTTATTTAATTTATTTCATGATAGTGTAGTGTTAGGTTTAATTGTAACTTAGGTTAGGATTTATTTTACAGGTAATTTTGTAATTATTTTAACTAGGTAGCTATTAAAGAGTAAATATCTATTTAATAGCTATTGTACCTAGTTAAAATAAATACAAAGTTGCCTGTAAAATAAATATAAATCCTAAAATAGCTACAATGTAACTATTAGTTATATTGTAGCTATATTAGGGTTTAGTTTACAGGTAAGTATTTAGTTTTAAATAGGATTCATTTATTTAATTAATTTAATGATAGTGTAGTGTTAGGTGTAATTGTAACTTAGGTTAGGATTTATTTTACAGGTAAATTTGTATTTATTTTAGCTAGGTAGTTATTAAATAGTTATTAAATATTTAATAACTATTGTACCTAGTTAAAATAAATACAAAGTTGCCTGTAAAATAAATATAAATCCTAAAATAGCTACAATGTAACTATTAGTTGTAGCTATATTAATAGCTAGTAGGGGGCTTAGATTAGGTGTAATTAGTTTAAAATTATTGTAATATTTTATTATTTTTGGTAATTTAGTGTTTGTTTGTTTTTTGGTACTTTTCTGATGGATGGAAGACCTCTTCTTGCCCCGCTTGGATGAAGACTTTTGCCGGTCTGGATATCCTCTTCTGCCCCATCGGATGAAGACTTTGGCCCGGCTGGGTGAACACAACTCAAGGTAGGGAGATCTTCAGGGGGGTAGTGTTAGGTTTATTTAAGGGGGGTTTGGGTTAGAGTAGGGGTATGTGGGTGGTGGGTTGTAATGTGGGGGGGTATTGTGTTTTTTTTTTACAGGCAAAAGAGCTGTTTTCTTTGGGGCATGCCCCGCAAAAGGCCCTTTTAAGGGCTGGTAAGGTAATAGAGCTGTTAACTTTTGTAATTTAGTATAGGGTAGGGCATTTTTTTATTTTGGGGGGCTTTGTTATTTTATTAGGGGGCTTAGATTAGGTGTAATTAGTTTAAAATTCTTGTAATATTTTTTTATTTTTTGTAATTTAGTGGGGTTTTTTTGTACTTTAGTTTAGTTTATTTAATTGTATTTAATTGTAGGTACTTGTAGTGAATTTATTTAATGATAGTGTAGTGTTAGGTTTAATTGTAACTTAGGTTAGGATTTATTTTACAGGTAATTTTGTAATTATTTTAGCTAGGTAGCTATTAAATAGTCAATATCTATTTAATAGCTATTGAACCTAGTTAAAATAAATACAAAGTTGCCTGTAAAATAAATATAAATGCTAAAATAGCTACAATGTAACTATTAGTTATATTGCAGCTATATTAGGGTTTATTTTACAGGTAAGTATTTAGTGTAGTGTTAGGTTTAATTGTAACTTAGGTTAGGATTTATTTTACAGGTAATATTGTAATTATTTTAACTAGGTAGCTATTAAATAGTCAATATCTATTTAATAGCTATTGAACCTAGTTAAAATAAATACAAAGTTGCCTGTAAAATAAATATAAATCCTAAAATAGCTACAATGTAACTATTAGTTATATTGTAGCTATATTAATAGCTAGTAGGGGGCTTAGATTAGGTGTAATTAGTTTAAAATTATTGTAATATTTTATTATTTTTGGTAATTTAGTGTTTGTTTGTATTTTGGTACTTGTATGATGGATGGAAGACCTCTTCTTGCCCCGCTTGGATGAAGACTTCTGCCGGTCTGGATGTACTCTTCTGCCCCATCGGATGAAGACTTCGGCCCGGCTGGGTGAACTCAAGGTAGGGAGATCTTCAGGGGGGTAGTGTTAGGTTTATTTAAGGGGGGTTTGGGTTAGAGTAGGCGTATGTGGGTGGTGGGTTGTAATGTGGGGGGGGGGGGTATTGTGGTTTTTTTTACAGGCAAAAGAGCTGTTTTCTTTGGGGCATGCCCCGCAAAAGGCCCTTTTAAGGGTTGGTAAGGTAATAGAGCTGTTAACTTTTGTAATTTAGTATAGGGTAGGGCATTTTTTTTTATTTTGGGGGGCTTTGTTATTTTATTAGGGGGCTTAGATTAGGTGTAATTAGTTTAAAATTCTTGTAATATTTTTTTATTTTTTGTAATTTAGTGTTTTTTTTTGTTGTAATTTAGTGTTTTTTTTTGTACTTTAGTTTATTTAATTGTAGATAATTGTAGGTACTTGTAGTTAATTTATTTAATGATAGTGTAGTGTTAGGTTTAATTGTAACTTAGGTTAGGATTTATTTTACAGGTAATTTTGTAATTATTTTAACTAGGTAGCTATTAATTAGTCAATAACTATTTAATAGCTATTGTACATAGTTAAAATAAATACAAAGTTGCCTGTAAAATAAATATAAATGCTAAAATAGCTACAATGTAACTATTAGTTATATTGCAGCTATATTAGGGTTTATTTTACAGGTAAGTATTTAGTTTTAAATAGGATTCATTTATTTAATTAATTTAATGATAGTGTAGTGTTAGGTGTAATTGTAATTTAGGTTAGGATTTATTTTACAGGTAAATTTGTATTTATTTTAGCTAGGTAGTTATTAAATAGTTATTAAATATTTAATAACTATTGTACCTAGTTAAAATAAATACAAAGTTGCCTGTAAAATAAATATAAATGCTAAAATAGCTACAATGTAACTATTAGTTATATTGTAGCTATATTAGGGTTTATTTTACAGGTAAGTATTTAGTTTTAAATAGGATTCATTTATTTAACTATAGTAAATTTATTTCGTTTTATTTAAATTATATTTAAGTTAGGGGGTGTTAGTGTTAGGGTTAGACTTAGGTTTAGGGGTTAATAACCTTATTATAGTAGCGGCGACGTTGTGGGCAGGAGATTAGGGGTTAATAATTGTAGGTAGGTGGCGGCGATGTTAGGGAGGGCAGATTAGGGGTTAATAAAATTTACTATAGTGTTTGCGAGGCGGGAGTGCGGCGGTTTAGGGGTTAATACATTTATTATAGTGGCGGCGATTTGCGGTCAGCAGATTAGGGGTTAATACTTGTAGTTAGATTGCGGCGACGTTGGGGGGGCAGATTAGGGGTTAATAACTATAATGTAGGGGTCGGCGGTGTTAGGGACAGCAGATTAGGGGTTAATAGCTATAATGTAGGCGGCGGCGATATCGGGTCAGCAGATCAGGGGTTAATACTTGTAGTTAGATTGCGGCGACATTGGGGGGGCAGATTAGGGGTTAATAACTATAATGTAGGGGTCGGCGGTGTTAGGGACAGCAGATTAGGGGTTAATAGCTATAATGTAGGCGGCGGCGATATCGGGTCGGCAGATTAGGGGTTAATACTTGTAGTTAGATTGCGGCGACGTTGGGGGGCAGATTAGGGGTTAATAACTATAATGTAGGGGTTGGCGGTGTTAGGGACAGCAGATTAGGGGTTAATAGCTATAATGTAGGCGGCGGCGATATCGGGTCGACAGATTAGGGGTTAATACTTGTAGTTAGATTGCGGCGACGTTGGGGGGCAGATTAGGGGTTAATAACTATAATGTAGGGGTCGGCGTTGTTAGGGACAGCAGATTAGGGGTTAATAGCTATAATGTAGGCGGCGGCGATATCGGGTCGGCAGATTAGGGGTTAATAAAATAATGCAGGTGTCAGCGATAGCGGGGGCGGCAGATTAGGGGTTAATAACAATAATGTAGGGGTCGGCGATGTAAGGGACAGCAGATTAGGGGTTAATAGCTATAATGTAGGTGGCGGCGATATTCGGTCGGCAGATTAGGGGTTAATAAAATAATGCAGGTGTCAGCGATAGCGGGGGCGGCAGATTAGGGGTTAATAAGTGTCAGATTAGGGGTGTTTAGAGACTCGGGGTACATGTTAGGGTGTTAGGTGCAGACTTAGTGTTTCCCCATAGGAAACAATCGAGCTGCGGTGTTAGTTTTTTTTTCAGCCGAAACTCCCATTGTTTCCTATGGGGAAGATACGGCAGCTATTTCGGATTCATTCGGTAGATTCGGAAGTAGTTTAATTCGGAAATCCGAATCGATCCGAATCTCCGAATTTACCGAATTTTCCAAATTTCCGAATAAATCCGAAACGAACCGCACATGTCTAGATGAAACCATGTAAAACCATATTTATCCAATATTCATATTTAAAGGGACAGTCTAGTCAAAATTAAACTTTCATGATTCAGATAGGGCATGCACTTTTAAACAACTTTCAAATTTACTTCTATTATCTAATTTGCTCAATTCTTTAGATATCCTTTGTTGAAGAAATAGCAATGTACATGTGTGAGCCAATCACACAAGGCCTTTATGTGCAGCAACCAATCAGCAGCTACTGAGCATATCTAGATATGCTTTTCAGCAAGTCATATCAAGATAATGAAGCAAATTAGATAATAGAAGTAAATTAGAAAGTTGTTTAAAATGACATGCTCTTTCTAATTCATGAAAGAAAAAAATTGGGTTTCATGTCCCTTTAATAAAGGTTTTAACTATGTATTTACTGTAAATATTTAACATTCCAATGTTATGTACTTGGTAGAATATGTTCTAAATATTTTTAAATAGATAATCCTATATATATCTGTATATATCTATATATATATAATCATCTATATATATAGGTATAAATATATATTTGTTTATAAAACATCAGATATATGTAGAAATATTTATTTATGAATAAATAGAAAATATTCCCTCACGTAAAGAACATTGGAATATGAAATATTCATAATTTCATGTTGGGTTAGCGCTATTGAGAATATGTTATGGTGTTTGCGCGAGCATCTGTGTTTTTTCCAACTATTTTTCTCCATTGATTCCTATAGGGGAATGCGTGAACACGATCGCGATGATCAAATTTCAACTTTTTGCACAAGCTGGGTTACCGCTGGAGAAAAAACAGTTTACTTTTAACTTGTTTACTTTCGATTAGCGCAAAAATGAAAATCCTAGCTGAGTTTTCACTATAGCGAAAACGCAAAATACTGCTCCACTAAATACATTTTATAAGCATAGTATTGAGGTTATTACCACCTCCCTCTAGTCATGGGTACTGCCATTTTATAACCTATCTTTCACTGCATTCCAGTGATGACGTGTTTGCACATGTGCAGCAAATCTCCTTCAGATACCAGCAGTGAAACCTAGGTTATAAAATAGTGGCACCCATGATTAGATGAAGGTGCATGAAATGTATTTAGTGTTTAATGTCCCTTTAATGACCGTGACTAGTCCTGTTGGCAGCAAACTCAAGCCCAGATTATATAAGATATAATTAAAACATTTTTTAGTGTCCTTTATATTGCATTAAAATTGTACAACCAGTGGCTTTGCCAGGGGCAGCACTTGCCCCCCCCCCCAGCATCATGGCTGTGCCTCCAATGCCCCCTACTGTGATTGGCCCTCATTTGCCCACTATAACTTTACCCAGGTTCCTCACAGCTCCACCTAACACACAACATGCATGATGCCACACACAGACTGCTGGAGCCTGCCACATCAGGGCCTGCTTACAAAACATTTGTGGGCCTCAAGTTGTATAATCCTGGAGGTGCAACTATATACAGCCCCAGCATACTATATACTTTTATGTCCCTTTAACGTAAAGAGACACTGAACCCACATTTTTTCTTTCATGATTCAGATAGAGCATGACTTTTTAAGAAACTAATTTACTCCTATTATCAATTTTTCTTCGTTCTCTTGCTATCTTTATTTTAAAAGCAGGAATGTAAATCTTAGCAGCCAGCCCATTTTAGGTTCAGCACCATGGATAGCACTTGCTTATTGGAGGCTTACATTTACCCACCAATAAGCAAGCATAACCCAGGTTCTCAACCAAAAATGGGCCGGCTCCTGTGCATCACATTCCTGCTTTTTAAATAAAGATAGCAAGAGAATGAAGAAAAAATGATAATATGAGTAAATTAGAAAGTATTTGGGTTTTAATTGGTTAAAAAATGTAAAGGGTTTTAAAAAAAATGTGGTAGAGCATTGGTTACAACATGTTGAAATCTGATGACAAAAGAACACAATTTATTCAAATCAAAACAAAAGATGCATAATACATCATCTTATAACTTGTAATGGTAAATATATTATTTATCTCTTAAAATTAAGCTGTGACCTCTTTTATATAGGTAGAACATCTTTTTTTTAAATTAGGCTGTATGAACATATGTATTTTATATATATATATATATATATATATATATATATATATATATATATATTAAGATATATAGATAGATAGATAGATAGATAGATAGATAGATAGATAAAGATATATATGTGCGTATTTACTATATTTAATATTTTTTTTTTTGGATTTTGGATTTTTATCATTTAATTTTATTTATCTTGTTTTAATGTGAGTGTTTAGCCTTTTTTTTAAACTGTATTCCCATGTATATATGTCTGTTTGATTATTTGCTTTTATTTTTTCAATTAACTTTAGATAAATGCTTTATTGAAATTCCACTACATATATAATACATCTCCTTAACTGTTGCAGGATATGTATAATTTCAATTAAATTTCAGAACTTTTTAATGGAATAGATATTGACCAATCTTATTACAACGTTTTTTTACATGAGGAGTAACAAATACATTAAACATTACCTGTGTGTGGAGAAAGGTATATTGGCTCTATAGCTGCCAGTGACTTTACAGGGAGGGGCAGTTTTTCATAAAGGATTGCTGGAAAGATACTATCTGTCAGGCGATAACCTGGATCCACTACCGGCAAATGCTGATGTTGCTTTCCCTAACTCAGCTTCTGCGGTGGTTGCTGCTTCCCTCCAGGAATATGCGGCCAGACCATGCCAAAATTTAAAGGGGCCATGTCCTAATTACCCGTACTACCACTGACAGGCTATTGGAGTGGGAGTTCCTATAAAAGGTGACTCCGTCCATCACTCTGGACTGAGTTATTGTAAGCTTACCTTGTTCCTGAAGCTTGCTAACTTACCTTGTACCAGCATATCCTCTCCTTGTACCTGAAAACCAAGCATACTTACCCTGTACCTGCGCCTGCTTACCTTGTTCCAGAGCCAAGCATACTTACCCTGTACCTGCGCATGCTCATCTGGTTCCTGAAGTTAAAGCATATTAACTTGATACCTGTGTATGCTCACCTTGATCCCAAATCTGTACCTGCTTAGTATCTTGTGACATTCTCACCTATAGTACCCGCTGGGTATCCTATGCCTGCTGAGTATCCTTTTTCTACTATACCAGCGACATCTTTCCTCAAACCAGCTGTGTCTGCTGTGCCTATCTGGTATTCTGTGGCAATTTCACTATCTGTACCCACTGTGTATATTGCTCTATTTGAGCCTCAGTATTCACTGGACTTTGATACTGCAACTTTCCAAGCTTACTGTTATTGAATAGGACTCTAGTGTTAGCCTAGGCCTATGCTTATACTTCCTGTTTCTGTGTACTTCAGTTTAAACTACTAATTTGTCTTCTTGTCTATCATTCAGTAAAGTTACTTAAAGGGACAGTCAACACCAGAATTTCTTGTTGTTTTAAAAGATAGATAATCCTTTATTACCCATTCCCACCACGGTTATATTAATACACTTTTTACCTCCGTGATTACCTTGTATCTAAGCATCTTCTGACAACCCCCTGATCACATGACATTTTATTTATTATCTATTGACTTACATTCTAGCCAATTAGTGCAGTGTCTGCCACAATTCACAGGCGTGCTCACAATGTTATCTATATGGCTTAAAGGAACTAGCTCTCCCCTGTTGTGAAAAGCAAATACAAAAGCATGTGATTAGAGGCGGGCCTTCAAGGGCTTAGAAATTATCATATGAGCTTTCCTAGGTTTAGCTTTCAACTAAGAATACCAAGAGAACAAAGCAAAATTGGTGATAAAAGTAAATTGGAAAGTTGTTTAAAATTACATGCCCTATTTGAAACATGAAAGTTATTTTTGGACTTGACTGTCCCTTTAAATGACTTCTGTATTTCAGTGTTCCTATTCCTGCATTCTGAGTTCCACACACCCTAAAATCCTCACACAAATTGTTGAGATTGGTCATCCTCACAATCCGTTGCCATCCTCATAATTAACTAAATATATAGGGCTAGATTACAAGTGGAGTGCTAAATTATTAAACACTCACAAACTGGCAAATTTGCCTGTTTGCAGGGTGCCCAATGATTAACCAGCCATTACAAGTGGCTGGTTATTGCTACCGTGAGCTAGCGGTAGCAATTAGCTCTCCGAAAATTAACCAGATATTAGATCTAGAAATAGAGGGCATTATAGTTTTTTTTATTAAAAAACAAAAGTACAATTTAAAAAAATAAAATAAAAAAAAACAGCACTTGGCAGTTTTGGGGCTTTAAAGTTGCCAGGAGTGGGGTGTTAGAAAACCCCCCGCACCTTTACATTGCAGTCTATGGGGAATTGTGTGTTCCCAGTAAATATACAGTATATGTATATGTGTTAATATGTGTATATACACATATTAACAAATAAATATATATGCATATATTCACATACATATTTTTTACGAATTGCTGCCATCGCTGAGCTACTTACCCCCTTTGCTGCGCGAGGAACTTCTCATGCCATTGTCACTGCATAAGAACAAGGCTCCCATTAGAGCCTATGGAATCGCACTCTTGTGAGCACAATACTTCCAAGCGAAGCAAACGCGAGCTTGCGTTCACATTGCTGTGAACTTGTAATACTAGCGCACATTAGTGTGCACTGGTATTACTAAGTGGAACGCTAATATAGCAGATATTACCTCTCCACTTGTAATCTGAGCCACCCTGTTTTAAAATTTTATTGGGAGTCCTTAGTGACTGTATAAACGTTTTATTATTTTAACATTTTATATTATCATCTAGTTTAATAAATATAATTTTTTGAAGTTCTCTTGGTTAAATAGGAGCAATTTATGATTTTGAATGTGAGAGTAAAACTTATCAGAAAGTTTTCATTTATCTTTCCAAATGCATCTAGGTTTCTCTTTTGTTTCTTTTCTGCTAAACTTTACTGTATCATCAAGGTGAATATAAAGTAGACGAGCATTTATTATTAAACAAATTCGGAAAATGACACATTTTATCGTTTTTGTCAATTTTGTTTAACAACAAATAACTAATTGCAATGGGAACAAAGGAGCAAATAAACAAATTTTGCAGGGATCAAATTCATTCAATGTGACATTTGTTTTAATTTATATGTCACATTTTCCAATGACCAATAACAGTGCTGTAATTTAGGTAATCTTACAGTATTCTCATCAATCCTGTGACCAGCTCTGTGTCAGATCCTGGGAGCATTGCTTTTTTCTGTCTGAAGCTTCATCTAAGTTGGATTTCTGATAGTTTATTGCGATTCCTACACATTGGCCCATATTATAAGTGGAGCGCACATGATAGCATGGGGTGCAATATGTACTGTATATTGTTGGACTGTGCTAAAATTAGCGTGCAAATTTATATTGTAAGTCCATGGTAAAACATGGTAAAACATCCCTTTAGTGCGGCCTACACTTTGAATGGATATAGCGACCATGCAAAATATTGCTGCTATTAGAATTTGAAAGTTATGGGTCGTGCTCATGTGCAAGCCAAAATAGCGCTAGAATTGGCACAAAATGAGACCTGAAGTAAAGTGTCAGGGATAAAATAAATGTTTCGATCTGTAGCCTTTGATACTGTTGCTCCAAACCCTCCAATCCTTCTTCATCTGCGTCACAGCCCTCTTGTGGTTCTCCTCCTGGGTGCAGCTTCTTTTTAGCCCAGTAATGCAGAGTAAAACTTTCCTGTAGTATATCAGTCTGATCCCGCCCATTAAGGTAATTCCAGCACCAAAATGCCAGGCAATTCCTCTCTGAACAGGGAACATGGCAAACCAGATGATCATTTCATTGGGCCTTGTCAGTGAGGTGCATCCATATTCCTCTAAGCATATTAAGCAAGTAGTCCTCATCTAGTTGCCTTAGGAAAACACAATTGGGATAAAAGAGGCTGCTCTTAGGTGGTAACTTGCCAAAGAACAAGCTACTGAGCTGTTGTTAGTTCCTAGAACAGCGCTCCTCTTTTTGTATGCATTTGTATCATGACCTGGGAGAAGTCTCCCTAAGGGTGATGGGGGATACCAGACGTGGACTCCTTGCCCAATGTGCTTAGAGGAATATGGCTGCATCACACTGACAAGTTTGCTGTGTTCCTTGTTCAGAGGAGGAATTGCCAGGTATTTTGGGGCTGGACTGACCTTACTAGGCTTGATCCAACTGATATACTTCAAGAAAGTTCTCCTCTGTGAAAAGCACAATTGGGCTAAAAGAGACTGTTCCTAGGTGGTAACTCACCATAGAACAAGCTACTGATATGTTGTTCGTTCCTGGTAGAGCACTTATCTTTTTGTAAGCCTTTTTTTAACCCCTGTTTGCAGAAGTGATGATCTACTAGCAACATGTGCTATACTGACTTTAATGTGAGTTTTAGTGTTTGTTTTCTGCTTAACAGGCTGCGTTTAAAGTGTGATATGAGAAAAAAAAAAGTTCCCTTCCTCTGTACCTCTCATCCATCTCCCCTCTCTCTATCTCTCTATTTATTGACACTCTCTCCTTTCTCTCTGTCCCCTCCCCCCTCTTTCACTTTCTCTCTTCTCTTTCTCTCCAATCACTTCATCTGTCTTTTATTATTCGCTCTCTGCCTATTTCTCCCATTGGGCTGTGATTGCCACTCCCGATTGCATGCTAACTCCGTTCGACTTCTGCTCTTTGCTCATGTCGGGTAGTGCACCTATTACAAGTTGAAAGTAAATGTTTTTCGCTTGCAGGCCACGCCAATGTACGCAAAGAACAGAGGTTTTAATATCGCCAATGAGTTAACATTTTCTCCGATAGACTTCAATGGAGAGAGAAAAGTTGAAAAAAAAACTAACACCCATACTCGGTAACTAACCCGAATCACCATAAGCCCCCTACTCTATTAACCCTAACCCACCCTATAGCTCACTGCAAAGTCCCCACTACACTATTAACATTTAAACCCCCATTGCAAAGTAACCCACTAACATCTAAACCTTCGAACAAGCTAATGCCCCTAACCAAACACCCCTTGCATTCTTATTGGCTGATTTTCAATTTCAAATTCCAATCAGCCTATAGAAAAAGCATTCATTCTATTAGCTTTTTTTTTTTTTTTCAAGGTAAGAGTAGGTTTTTAATTTTTTTCAGCTACTTTTTTTTTTTGGTACTGTTTAGATTTTTTTTTACAGGTAAGGTTAGTATTTTTTGGGGGTAACTTAGGGGGGTTAGCTGGTTAGGGGGTTTAGATGTTAGTGGGTTACTTTCTGATGGGGGTTGTGGCAGTTTAGGGGTTAATAGAGTAGTGGGTTACTCTGTGATGAGGGTGTGTGGTGGTTTAGGGGTTAACAGTATTGTGGGTTACTTTACGATAAGGGTTGTGGCGGTTTAGTGGTTAATAGTGTAGGGGGTTACTTTTCGCAATCAATTTCCATTGAGCAGTTATTACAAGTCTTGAAAAATCACAAATGCGTGTAGTGGAAGCCAATTTACAAACTGCAATAAATATTCTGTGTCAAAAAATAGTACATTATACTTTCTATAACTGCATGCCCAATTCTTTGAGGTCACACTTGACTTAGATCTCTCACTCCTCAAATACAGTCTTTGGCAAAATTCTGCTGTTTCCACCTTAAAAACATCTCCAAAATGTGCCAATTCCTCACAAAAAGACACAACTAAGACTTTAATCCACTCTCTTATCATTTCCCACCTTGACTATTGCAACTCCATCCTCTCTGGTCTCCCTAGCTGCTATCTTTCTCCTTTACAATCCATAATGAATGCATCTGCAAGGCGAATCATCCTTTTACGTCGCTCCTCATCTGCTACACCTCTCTGCCAGTCCCTTCATTGGCTTCCTCTAACTTCCAGAATAAAACACAAAATCCTGACTCTGACATTCAAGGCCCTCAATAATACTGTTCCCACCTATATCTCAAACCTTGTCTATTTTCCCTTCCGTCCCCTTTGCTTTGATCATGACTGCCATCTTTCCTCCTCTCTTGTTGTCTCTTCACATTCCCGTTTAAAAGACTTCTCCAGATTGGCCCATATCTTTTAGAACTCTCTGCCTGGCTCCACAAGACTTTTCCATACGAAACGAATATCCAAATAAATATCTGAATAAAGACACCAACAAAAATTAAAGAAAATTTATATTTGTCAGTATTCATTTCCTTAAATTTTTTGGGGGGTTAATAACTTACCCAATCTTCTTCGTACGAGAGCCCTGCCGCATTAACAGGAAGCTTAGCAAGCTCAGCTCCCAGGACCTGCACTAAAATTAGTGCAGATCCTGAGAGCCAAGCACGTTAAGCCTGCTGTTAGTGCGGCAGGCGCTCTGGCAAGAAGAAGGTCAAGTTAGTACGCTCACCAGCACGCAAAAGGTAAGTATAAATCTACAGGTGAACTTTTTTGCTTGTAGCTTTAAACATTTACTTTAGTTTTAACAAAAATGAATGTAAATGTTTTAACAAATATTCAGTATTTGTTTTGTTTTAAAGTAATATCGAATATTGCAATCAACAAATATCAAGGGAAATTAATTTACTCGAATATTTGTTAATTTATTTTAATATAAAACAATTTTTTTCAGCTGCACGAGTCTAAAATTTAATTTATTATGATATATATATATATATATATATATATATATATATATATATATGTCCCAAATAATCAATCCGCTCTCCTGCTGCTAACTACCTGGATGTTCAACTGGATGTTCAACATCAAAAGGAAACAGCACCATACCACGATTTTCATTTGACAATTGTTTGATGAAAATCCTAGTATATAGCTGTTTCCTTTTGATATATATATATATATATATATTGTGTAATATATTTATTTATTTTTATTTATATATATATATATATATGCAGCCAAAAGAAAATGCACTCTCAGGACTTTCATAAACAGGTTACTTTTATTTCTGTAACGTTTTCGGAGGTCTTGCCTCCTTCATCAGCATAAATAAAGTGAAAACAAACAAACTCTTAAATAGTGACATACTCACTCAAAATCATTTCAAACCACTACCTGTGCTGGCGCCAAAATTACCGGTGTTGGACCGCATAATGCGTTCCAAATGTGCTAAGTGGCGGAAGTAGTGCGCCAAACTACTTCCGGTTGTCTAAAATCTATAGCCGTAAACAATCGGCTTTCTCTATATAAATGCCATAATTGTAAAGCCATTGTGGCGTGTTTATCTAAACGCATAAAGCAAATACTTAGCGTGCAAACGATTGTGCTAATATATTAAATAGTGATAATAAATGTGACAGCCGCTTGTTACCATGACAACATAAACAATGCTGGAGTGTAATCCTGTACAGGAACAGACAAACAGTAACTATGTTTCTAAATGCACCAAAGTGTGTTAGAACGGGCATGCTATTTGGCTACAATGTATGTGTTTAAAGATGATGTATGTATTAATAAGAGAGGATAAACAAATCTATTTGTTAGGCACGCCTGCTGACATATTGTGCTATATATATATGTTGTTATGTTACCTTATGTTAAAGATATTGAGTCAGTATATCCAATATTCATAGAGGAATCTCATATGGAGATATGTACCTCCGATATATAACCTTCAAATTTTACATAACTAAACTGTTAAAGATTATCGTCTATCTGCGATCTTCCCATTAGTATGAGCTATTAACATGCATACTGTTCCTATCCTCTGTAAAAGAACCTTTTATGTACTCAAAACTTGAAACAAATATTTTTGAAATTTATACCGCTCACCTAGTTCCTATTGAGTGATGAGGTTATATACTCACATCATATTAAATCTCATAGTAAGAGCTACGTGGGTCATATATGTATATTCCACTCCTATCTTGTGGCTAACAATGCCCTCATATGCTCCCTATGTAAACACTCCAAAGCATTCAAGCAAAACCGTACAAAAAATGAAAAAAATAAACTTAAAAAATAAACTTAAAAAATAAAAAATAAAAACAATTGATGTGACGGTCTTTCCATAAATTTAAACACTGCTTTAAACACTATCCCATTCGGGATGGATTTAGCTCTAATAGTCCTTGATTTTCGTATATACAGAAAAAAGAGCGTTCGGTCATTTACTCCTGAATTTATGTATGCTGTGATCCGCTCTGTGTTTATTTCTGTGCGTTCTTCAGTGTCTTCTATTACACCCTGGACCTCTAGGTTAATGTTGCCTTTAGGATCGAATGCTTAGTATGCATTGTATTCTCCTGGTTATTGTGCCATCAAATTATTCCCCATGTTGTTATTTCTTCTTCCTGGGATGCTTAAGGATCAAGTGTCCAGTTTTGGCTATGTGTACTGCTATGTGTGAAAGAAACTGGTAACTCCAAGGCACCACTATCCGACTTCCACGCAGGTGTTAGAAATACCAAAGATTCCTATCCCTGGTGCTGTGTGCCAACATGGTTTAGGGGCACCCCTAGAGCGAGGCACGCCGACCATATGGCGCACAGAGTCTTTATAGTCTAGGTGCCGTACCCTGCGCTTGTATCACATTATATAGCTATATTACACCAAAGCCTTAAAATCAGGGGTGGTGTTGAGCCCCCCTGGGTAAATGGTACCCAGTCGGTACATCCATTGTGCCTCTCGTTGCAGAAGTATTTTACCTCTGTCCCCCCCTCTATCTAATGGAGGTACATGATCAATGAGTGTGTATCTTATTGATGCCACCGAGTGTCTGTACTCTGCACAGTGTCTCGCTACCGGTTGTTCCGATTCCCCGGATTTATGAGCCGACCTTATGGCATGCCGATGATTGGCCATCCTTTCTCTCAGGGTACCTGTCGTTTTACCGACATAATGCCAAGAGCATGGGCATACCAATAAGTAGATAACATACGTGGTCGTACAGGTAATCGAATGTCATATATGGAATTGCCTGTTGGTGTGAGGATGGTTAAATATTCTGGTACTTATAAGTCCATTACAGGTAGTGCATCCTAAGCATCTATAAGATCCTCTGATGTTAGTATGTGTCCTGGGATTGTAACTTGCCTTTGAGTCAGTTTTGACTAATAACTTACCCAATCTTCTTCGTACGAGAGCCCTGCCGCATTAACATTAACATTAACTAAAATTAGTGCAGATCCTGAGAGCCAAGCACGTTAAGCCTGCTGTTAGTGCGGCAGGCGCTCTGGCAAGAAGAAGGTCAAGTTAGTACGCTCACCAGCACGCAAAAGGTAAGTATAAATCTACAGGTGAACTTTTTTGCTTGTAGCTTTAAACATTTACTTTAGTTTTAACAAAAATGAATGTAAATGTTTTAACAAATATTCAGTATTTGTTTTGTTTTAAAGTAATATCGAATATTGCAATCAACAAATATCAAGGGAAATTAATTTACTCGAATATTTGTTAATTTATTTTAATATAAAACAATTTTTTTCAGCTGCACGAGTCTAAAATTTAATTTATTATGATATATATATATATATATATATATATATATATATATATGTCCCAAATAATCAATCCGCTCTCCTGCTGCTAACTACCTGGATGTTCAACTGGATGTTCAACATCAAAAGGAAACAGCACCATACCACGATTTTCATTTGACAATTGTTTGATGAAAATCCTAGTATGTAGCTGTTTCCTTTTGATATATATATATATATATATTGTGTAATATATTTATTTATTTTTATATATATATATATATATATATATATATATATATATATATATATATACACTCACCGGCCACTTTATTAGGTACACTTTGCTAGTACTGGGTTGGACCCCCTTTTGCCTTGAGAACTGCCTTAATTCTTCATGACATAGATTCAACAAGGTGTTGGAAACATTCCTCAGAGATTTTGGTCTATATTGACAAGATAGCATCACGCAGTTGCTGCAGATTTGTCGGCTGCACATCCATGATGTGATTCTCCCGTTCCACCACATCCCAAAGGAGCTCTATTGGATTGAGATCTGGTGACTGTGAAGGCCATTGGAGTACAGTGAACTCATTGTCATACCAGACAGCCAAGGCTACCCCCCTACTACATGGCTCACTCCCTGTTACATTAGATTTGGCCATTTCATGGCTTACGGGATCTCCCAGATGCGTGCTATGTGTTGTTTTGCTGTGTACACTTGGTAATGGAAGAGTAGATCTATGACCAGGAAAAACCCTCCTAGGCTGGCCAGGCTCCTGGAACTCCCGGTCGGCCACAGAAAAGCAGGACACCCGCAAACTTTGCCCCAGAGCTCCGCTCTTTTGGGGATTGGTAACCCCTATGGAGGACAAGAGCTGGGGGAATTACCGGAGGGGAGCTCCTTTTTGAATCAGGGGTTTTGGACACCCCTACCCCATAACTTCAATGACTGTATCCCCAGTAACGAATCATGCCGCTTTTTGGACTGTGGCATCTGGGCACTGAGAGCTTTAAAATGATCACCTGAAACCGCTACCCTTGGGTACTAGGGATTCTGTGGGACTGTGGCTGCTATGGAGGCGCAAGCCTGTCTGGAGCAGTGGAAATGGCGGGAAAATTGTGGGATTTTCCAGTGTCTTATCAAGCTTTGAGCTTTGTGTATAAAAGGAATGTGTGTTTTCCAATAAAATCAGTTCTTGTTTCACCTGAATGCTAGTATGTCATTATTTGGGTGGGCTCCTGCTAAAATTACTTTCCTGGGCTACATAGCAGCCTGTTCCAGGCTTAGGAAGGACCCTCTGACAAAGCTACCCAGTCGGGGTAGCCGGAGTCTGTCACAGGGTGGGATCCTGAAATACTGGTGCTGTCTGGCATCCGGGTGGGCTACTGGCTGTGGTCACTTGGCAGCTACATAGCTGCAGCCTTCCAGGGAAGAAGCAAGGTCCTTTTGGCAGAGCTACCCAGTCGAGGTAGCAGGGTATCCATCACAGTCATGTACAAGAAACCAGTCTGAGATGATTTGATATTTGTGCTATGGTGCATTATCCTGCTGGAAGTAGCCCTCAGAAGATGGGTACACTGTTGTCATAAAGGGATGTACATGGTCAGCAACAATACTCAGGTATACCGTGGCATTTAAACGATGCTCAATTGTTAATAAGGGGCCCAAAGTGTGCCAAGAAAATATCCCCACACCATTAAACCACCAGCCTGAACCATTGATACAAGGCAATGATGGATCCATGCTTTTCTGTTGTTTATGACAAATTCTGACCCTTCCATCTTCATGTTGCAGCTGAAATTGAGACTCATCACACCAGGCAACAATTTTCCAATCTTCTATTGTCCAATTTTGGGGAGCCTGTACGAATTGTAGCCTCACTTTCATGTTCTTAGCTAACAGGAGTGGAAACCGGTGTGTTCTTCTGATGGTGTAGCCGATCTGCTTCAAGGCTCAACGTGTTGTGCGTATTCTGCATACCTTGGTTGTAACAAGTGGTTATTTGAGTTACTGTTGCCTTTCTATCATCTCGAACCAGTCTACCCATTCTCCTCTGGCCTCTGACATCAACAAGCCATTGCCGTCCACACAATTGCCGCTCACTAGATATTTTCTCTTTTTCGGACTATTCTCTGTAAATCCTAGAGATGGTTGTGCTTGAAAATCAGCAGTTTTTGAAATACTCAGACCCACCCCTTCTGGCACCAACAACCATGCCACATTCAAAGTCACTTAAATACCCTTTCTTCCCTATTCTGATGCTCGGTTTGAACTTCAGAAAGTCGTCTTCACCACGTCTAGATGCCTAAATGCATTGAGTTGCTGCCATGTGATTGGCTGATTATCAATTTGTGTTACCAGGCAATTGAACAGGTTTACCTAATAAAGTGGCCAGTGAGTGTGTATATATATATATATATATATATATATATATATACAGGTAGCCCTCAGTTTACGCCGGGGTTAGGTTCCAGAAGGAATGGTTGTAAATCGAAACCGTTGTAAATTGAAACCCAGTTTATAATGTAAATCAATGGGAAGGGAGGGAGTTAGGTTCCAGGCCCCTCTCAAAATTGTCATAAGTAACAACTAATACATTATTTTTAAAGCTTTGAAATGAAGACTTTAAATGCTAAACAGCATTATAAACCTAATAAAATAATCACACAACACAGAATATATAATTAAACTAAGATAAAAGAACAAAAACATTGGCTAAACAGCATTATAAACCTAATAAAATAATCACACAACACAGACTTCACTTGCATTTTTCTGCAAACAGTTCTTTCTATGCAATCCAATCTGGAGTGATTTATAGATAGGAAGTTCTTGTTCCTTTGAAATCCGTTCGATAGCTCAGGACTGGTTAAACTCAGCTTGCTTGGCTTTGCTGCAACACAAGCGGACAGCTCCACTTACTCGCTATTTTAATCAATGTACTGCTTCTCAATGCTTTTCAATAGCAGTCACATGACTGGAAAAAAAGGTTGTTATTCTGAAACGGTGTAAATTGAACCGTTGTAAACTGAGGGCCACCTGTATATATATATATATATATATATATATATATATATATATATATACAGTCGTATGCAAAATTTAGGCACCCTTGACAATTTCCATGATTTTCATTTATAAATAATTGGGTGTTTGGATCAGCAATTTCATTTTGATCTATCAATTAACTGAAGGACACAGTTATACTTCAGTAGTAAAATGAGGTTTATTGGAGTAACAGAAAATGTGCAATATGCATCAAAATTAAATTAGACAAGTGCATAAATTTGGGCACCCCAACAGAAATATTGCATCAATATTTAGTAGAGCCTCCTTTAGCAGAAATAACAGCCTCTAGACTCTTCCTATAGCCTGTAATGAGTGTCTGGATTCTGGATGAAGGTATTTTGGACCACTTTTCCTTGCAAAACATCTCCAGTTTAATTAGGTTTGATGGTTGCTGAGCATGGACAGCCCGCTTCAAATTACCCCACAGATTTACAATGATATTGAGGTCTGGGGACTGTGATGGCCATTCCAGAACATTGTACTTGTTCCTCTGCATAAATGCCAGAGTAGATTTTGAGCAGTGTTTTGGGTCGTTGTCTTATCCAGCTCCGGCATAACTGCAACTTTGTGACTGATTCCTCAACATTATTCTCAAGTATTTGCTGATATTGAGTGAAATTTATGCAACCCTCAACTTTAACAAGATTCCCAGTACCAGCACTGGCCACACAGCCCAACAGCATGATGGAACATCCACTTGCTACTGTGGCTAGCAAGTGTTTGTCTTGGAACGCTGTGTTCTTTTGCCGCAATGCATAACGCCCCTTGTTATGACCAAATAACTCAATCTTTGTTTCATCAGTCCACAGCACCTTCTTCCAAAATGAAGTTGGCTTGTCCAAATGTGCGTTTGCATACCTCAAGCTACTCTGTTTGTGGCGTGTGTGCAGAAAAGGCTTCTTTTGCATCACTCTCCCATACGCTGAATTGCTGAACGATGCACAGTGACACCATCTGCAGCAAGATGATGTTGTAGGTCTTTAAAGGTGGTCTGTGGGCTGTTTTTGACCGTTCTCACCATGCTTTGCCTTTGCCTCTCCGATATTTTACTTCTGGCCTTAACAAGAACTGTTCCTGTGGTCTTCCATTTCCTCACTATGTTTCTCACAGTGGACGCTGACAGCTTAAATCTCTGCGATAGCTTTTTGTAGCCTTCCCCTAAACCATAATGTTGAACAATCTTTGTTTTCAGGTCATTTGAGAGTTGTTTTGAGGCCCCCATGTTGCCACTCTTCAGAGGAGAGTCAAAGAGAACAACAACTTGCAATTGGCCACCTTAAAAACCTTTTTTCATGATTGCATGCACCTGTCTATGAAGTTCAAGGCTTAATGGGCTCACCAAACCAATTGTGTGTTCCAATTAATCAGTGCTAGGTAGTTACAGGTATTCAAATCAACAAAATGAAAAGGGTGCCCAAATGTATGCACCTGTCTAATTTTGTTTTGATGCATATTGCAAATTTTCTGTTAATCCAATAAACCTCATTTCACTACTAAAATATTACTATGTCCTTCAGTTATTTGATAGATCAAAATTAAATTGCTAATCCAAACACCCAATTATTTATAAATGAAAATCATGGAAATTGTCAGGGGTGCCTAAACTTTTGCATACGACTGTATATATATATATATATATATATATATATTACACAATATAGATATATATATATATAACTTTCTATCTTTCTATCTATCTATATAATATATATATATATATATATATATATATATATATACATTCATTGCCAAAAATATTGGCACCCCTGCATTTCTGTCATATAATGCACCACTTTGCCCAGAAAATTGTTGCAATTACAAATGTTTAGGCATTCTCATTTTTTTCTCTTTTGTTTGTATTGGTATGACACAAAAAAGTTGAGAAAAAACAGCCAAATCTGACACATTTCACGCAAAACTCCAAAAATGAACTGGTGATTGGCACCTTCTCAAAACCTTCTCAAAACTGTAAGAAATAATTGCATTCCAAGCTTTTGATGCTCCTGCAATTTGTAATTAAACTCACCTGTATCAATTAACAGGTGCTGACAATATAGAAATCACACTAGCAACCAGTTAAAATGGTAAAAAAATGACTCAACCATTCTGTTATTTGTTTCTGTGTGCCACACTGAGCATGGAGAAGAGAAAGAACAGCAAAAAATTGTCTGAGGATTTGAGAACAAAAATTGTGGAAAAGCATGGACAATCTCAAGGTTACAAGTCCATCACCAGAGATCTTAATGTTCCTGTGTCCACTGTGCGCAACATTGTCAAGAAGTTTACAGCCAATGGCACTGTAGATAATCTTCCTGGACGAAAGAGAAAATTTGATCAAAGATTGCAACGAAGGATTGTTCGAATGATGAATAAAGAACCTCAATCAACTTCCAGACAAATTCAAGCTGACCTTCAGGCAAAGGGTACAAATGTGTCAGCTTGCACTATATGTCGCCATCTGAATGAAAAGGGACGCTATGGTTGGAGACCCAGGAGGACCCCACTGCTGACATAGAAACATAAAAAAGCCAGATTGGAGTTTGCCAAAACTTACCTGAGCAGCCAAAATCCTTTTGGGAGCATGTGCTGTGGACAGACGGAACAAAATTACAGCTGTTTTCAGAAAAAGAAATGAGGCTTTTAAAGAAAAGAATACAGTCCCTACAGTCAAACATGGTAGAGGTTCACTAATGTTTTGGAGTTGCTTTGCTGCTTCAGGCACTGGATGTTTTAACTGCATGCATTGCATTAGGAAATCTGAAGACTACCAAAGAATTATGTGGTGAAATGTAGGGCCCAGTGTCAGAAAGTTGGGTGTCCGTCGGAGGTCATGGGTCTTACAGCAGGGCAATGACCCAAAGCACACGTCAAAAAGCACCCAGAAACTGCTTAAGAGTACTGAACTGGCCAGCAATGAGTCCAGATCTCAATCCCATAGAGCACTTGTGGAGAGATCTCAAAACAGCAGTTGGGAAAAGGAACCCTTCCAATCTGAGAGACCTGGAGAGGTTGGCAAAAGAAGAGTGGTCCAAAATTCCAGTAGAGAGGTGTAAGAAACTCATTGATGGTTACAGGAAACAATTGATTTCAGTTATTTTTTTACAAGGGGTGTGCTACCAAATATTAAATTGAGGGTGCCAATAATTTTGTCCAGTCGAGTTTTGCATGAAATGTGTCAGATTTGGCTCCCCCACTCACGTTTTTGTGTCATACCAATATGAACAAAAGAAATAAACATGAGAATGCCTAAACATTTGTAATTGCAACAATTTTCTGGGCAAAGTGGTGCATTATCTGACAGAAATGCAGGGGTGACAATATTTTTGGCCATGACTGTATATATACTGAGCTAGAAGGAATTGTAGCTTAGACTCAGATTTTGTAAGGGAATCTAAAGATTTGATGGTACGCTTTGAAGAGAGAGGCTATAATAAGAATATGGTTGAAAAATTATCGAAAGAGGTTGCTTCTTTGGATAGGGAGCAAATGCTTGGTAAAGACAAACAGAGACCGGAACGTAAGGGTCTAAAATTTGTAACAAAATATTCAAACCAATTTTCAGAAGTCTGCAACATAATCAAAAAATACATGCCCATACTGTATGTAGATGATACTCTGAAACATGTAGTGGAAAATGGTTGTGACTTCATATATTCTAGAAACTTGACAATTGGAAATATGCTTTCACCAAGCATGCTTCCTGACCTAAGTACCCGCAGCTCATGGTTGAATGTTGTGGGCACTTAAAAATGTGGTAAATCTTGTTGTAAATCATGTGTATATTTGAAACAAGGTGATGGTTTTAGATTCTATGTAACAAATGAAACATTTACCACTAGAGGATGTGTAAAATGTTCTTCCACGTTTCTGATCTATTTGGTTGAATGATCAGAGCATAAACAACAGTATGTTGGATTAACCACTAGGGACATACGTACGAAGAGGTGGCAGTAAACAAAAAATACTTGAGAGACAGGAAATCTACTGGATCCATAAATTTAAAACATTGGTTCCGGAAGGATTTAATTCACAATTTGATGTAATAAATTATTGGGAATAAACATTTACACTGTTAATAAACAGGGAGTGCAATGTATTATATACAACATATGCATTATTGTAACTACTAAGTGTGATACATCTAGATATTAAACTCATTATAGTGGGAGATAATTTATCAATACCTTTCTCCAAATAAAGCACATCCAGAAAAATAGGATGATTATTGCTGTAATGAGTATATCTTTAATAACACACATATTTGTGAGTATTTATGAAGCATATATGCAGAGCATTTCATTAGTAACTGTATAAGTAGCTACTTGTTGGTTATAAGCACAGGCATTTGGGGACTACTCCTTTATTAGTTAACCTTTGATGATTAATAAGCCTAAACAAATGTGTGTATTTATATACAGTGGGGAAAAAAAGTATTTAGTCAGCCACCAATTGTTCAAGTTCTCCCACTTAAGAAGATGAGAGAGGCCTGTAATTTTCATCATAGGTATACCTCAACTATGAGAGACAAATTGTGGAAACAAATCCAGACAATCACATTGTCTGATCTGGAAAGAATTTATTTGCATATTATGGTGGAAAATAAGTATTTGGTCACCTACAAACAAGCAAGATTTCTGGCTCTCACAGACCTGTATCTTCTTCTTTAAGAGGCTCCTCTGTCCTCCACTCATTACCTGTATTAATGGCACCTGTTTGAACTTGTTATCAGTATAAAAGACACCTGTCCACAACCTCAAACAGTCACACTCCAAACTCCACTATGGTGAAGACCAAAGAGCTGTCGAAGGACACCAGAAACAAAATTGTAGACCTGCACCAGGCTGGGAAGAATTTGCAATAGGCAAGCAGCTTGGTGTGAAGAAATCAACTGTGGGAGCAATAATTAGAAAATGGAAGACATACAAGACCACTGATAATCTCCCTCGATCTGGGGCTCCACGCAAGATTTCACGATGTGGGGTCAAAATGATCACATGAACGGTGAGCAAACATCCCAGAACCACATGGGGGGGCCTAGTGAATGACCTGCAGAGAGCTGGACCAACGTAACAGAGGCTACCATCAGTAACACACTACGCTGCCAGGGACTCAGATCCTGCAGTGCCAGACGTGTCCCCCTGCTTAAGCCAGTACATGTCCGGGCCCGTCTGAAGTATGCTAGAGAGCATTTGGATGATCCAGAAGCAGATTGGGAGAATGTCATATGGTCAGATGAAACCAAAGTAGAACTGTTTGGTAGAAACACAACTTGTCGTGTTTGGAGGAGAGAGAACACCATACCTACTGTGAAGCATGGGGGTGGCAACATCATGCTTTGGGGCTGTTTCTCTGCAAAGGGAACAGGACGACTGATCCGTGTACATGAAAGAATGAATGGGGCCATGTATCGTGAGATTTTGAGTGCAAACCTCCTTCCATCAGCAAGGGCATTGAAGATGAAATGTGGCTGGGTCTTTCAGCATGACAATGATCCCAAACACACCGCCTGGGCAACGAAGGAGTGGCTTCGTAAGAAGCATTTCAAGGTCCTGGAGTGGCCTAGCCAGTCTCCAGATCTCAACCCCATAGAAAACCTTTGGAGGGAATTGAAAGTCTGTGTTGCCCAGCGACAGCCCCAAAACATCACTGCTCTAGAGGAGATCCGTATGCAGGAATGGGCCAACATACCAGCAGCAGTGTGTGACAACCTTGTGAAGACTTACAGAAAACGTTTGACCTCTGTCATTGCCAACAAAGGATATATAACAAAGTATTGAGATGAACTTTTGATATTGACCAAATACTTATTTTCCACCATAATTTGCAAATAAATTCTTTCCAATTCAGACAATGTGATTGTCTGGATTTGTTTCCACATTTTGTCTCTCATAGTTGAGGTATACCTTTGATGAAAATTACAGGTCTCTCTCATCTTCTTAAGTGGGAGAACTTGCACAATTGGTGGCTGACTAAATACTTTTTTTCCCCACTGTATATAATATCGACACAGGGTATGTTATAAGGTATTTAGACATTTTTCACTGGTAGTGTAAAGGTAAATTGAAATGAATTGAGTTTTTAAAAATGGGGGAGGAGTGTTGCCCAATAAAAGCACACCCTCTAAGAAGGAGGGATATGTCTATGATTACGGCCAGACTGGCCGAAACATGTTAGGCTGTGTTTATATTTTTTTTATCTGGAGACTCTGTTACTCAGGGTTTTTTACCTTGGCAAACTTTGAACAATAAAGCTTGAAGTTTTTACATCATTTGGACGCCTGGAATCCTTCATTCTTTTCTTGATATTATCTGGAGCCTGGGGAGCTCCATTCCTCTACCGGAGCGTCCAGTGACGTCACTTTCCCGGGACGGAGAGAGGGGACGTGATTCACGAGTGCACTAGGAAGTCATGTGACTGGTCAGTTTTGTTGGCCTTGTTACGCGGCTTTGGAGTGGATGGCTAAAGATGCACACAGGAGAAGCTAAGTTTTCCGTGGAAGGGAACGCTGGAGATTGAACGGTGAGGACAGGATAATTCTATTCAGGGTATGCCAATATGGACCCAAAGTAGTGAGTAGATGATTTGACCTACCTATAAGGTTCACGCTTCCTGTATGCTGTTGCCTCCATGTTGCCTACTACATGTCTGTCGCTTTCATAGCTGCTTGCTAACATTGACTGTGCACAACGCTTTATCAGCTTATTAGCATTACCTCTCCTCCGGCTATAGACTATTTAATGTCTTACAGAGAACCTATTGATAGCACTCCTGAATTGTTTTGTATATATTATATATATATATACACACAATATAGATCTATATCTAAATCTGTATCTTTACATATTTTACAAAAAAATCTATCACAGTACATATTTATTAATGTTTGACTTCTTAGTCATCAGTTGCTATTCAATCTGTACAGGATGCTATTGACTTTCATGTCTCTTTTATATCTAATCTTTTTCCAACTAGAAATCTAAATCCTATTGTCTACATATGTGGTTACCGTAGCAACATATTTAGACGTCACCTGTATATTAATAATCCCTTTGTTATCCTAAGAATGCAAATGTAAGAAATTATGTTTAATTGTAGAATTAACGGTTAACATAAACTAAACAACATATTGATAGTTAAAGGGCCACTAAACCCAAAATCTTTCTTTCATGATTCAGATAGAGAATAGAAATTTAAACAACATAACAATTTACTTCCATTATTTATTTTGCTTCATTTTTTAAATATCCTTAGTTGAAGAAAAAGCAATGCACATGGTGAACCAATCACACAAGGCTTCTATGTGCAGCAACCAATCAGCAGCTAGTGAGCATATCTAGATATGCTTTTCATCAAAGAATATCAAGAGAATAAAACAAATTAGATAATATAAGTAAATTGGAAAGATGTTTAAAATTGCATTCTCTTTCTAAATCATAAAAGAAAAAATGTGTGTGGCATGTCCCTTTAAATAAATAAGTAAAGAAATTTCAGATGTAATAGGAAATGTAAAAAATTAAGAAATTGGAAAGAATTTCTAAATACAACTCAGTATAAAATAATTATCTATAGGAAATAAGCTTTTTCTGTATTTTTATTTACTATGTCCCCTGTGATGGAACTACAACCATCCACAGCGACCCTGTGTAGCAAAGCACCCTCTATTGGATGAATCATCCTCATGACCTTGAGCAAAAGAGAGAGCGAGCAAAAGAAAGGGGGAGAGAGAGAGCAAAAGAGAGGGGGGAGAGCGCAAAAGAGAGGGGAGAGAGAGAGAAAGCAATAGAGAGAAGGGAGAGAGAGAGCACTAGAGAGGGGGGAGAGAGAGAGCAAAAGAGAGGGGGAGAGAGACAGAAAAAGTGAGGGGGGAGAGAGAGCAAAAAGACAGAGAGAGAGAGAGAGAGAGAGCAAAAAAGGGGGATAGAGAGAGCAAAAGAGGGGGGATAGAGAGAGCAAAAGAGAGGGAGAGAGACAGCAAAAGAGAGGGGGAGCGAGAGCAAAAGAAAGGGGAGAGAGAGAGCAAAAGAGGGGGGGATAGAGAGAGCAAAAGAGAGGGAGAGAGCATAAGAGAGGGGGAGAGAAAGAGCAAAAGAGAGGGGGAGAGAGACAGCAAAAGTGAGGGGGGAGAGAGAGCAAAAAGATGGAGAGAGACAAAGAGCACAATAGGGGGATAGAGAAAGCAAAAGAGGGGGGATAGAGAGAGCAAAAGAGAGGGAGAGAGACAGCAAAAGAGAGGGGTGAGAGAGAGCAAAAGAAAGGGGAGAGAGAAAGCAAAAGAGGGGGATAGAGACAGCAAAAGAGAGGGAGAGATACAGCAAAAGAGAGGTAGAGAGACAGCAAAAGAGAGGGGGAGAGAGTGAGCAAAAGAGAGGGGGAGAGAGAGCAAAAATAGAGGGGGATAGAGAGCGCAAAAGAGAGGGGGGAAAAGAGAGGGGGAAAGAGAGGGGAGAGAGCAAAAGAGTGGGGGAGAGAGAGCAAAAGAGAGGAGAAAGAGAGAGAGCAAAAGAGAGGGGGGAGAGAGAAAAAGAGAGGGAGAGAGACAACAAAAGAGAGAGGGAGAGAGAGCAAAAGAGAGGGGGAGAGAGAGAGCAAAAGAGAGGGGGAGAGAGAGCAAAAGAAAGGGGAGAGGGAGAGCAAAAGAGGGAGGGAGAGAGAGAGCAAAAGAGAGGGATATAGACAACAAAAGAGAGGGGGAGAAAGGGGAGAGAGAGAGAGCAAAAGAGAGAGGGGAGAGAGCAAAAGAGAGACGGGGGAGAGCACAAAAGAGAGGGGAGAGAGATAGCAAAAGAGAGGGGGAAAAAGTGAGGGGGAGAAAGAGAGCAAACGAGAGGGGGAGAGAGCATAAGAGAGGGGGGAGAAAACAAAAGAGAGAGAGAAAGAGCAAAAGAGAGGGGGGAGAGACAGCAAAAGAGAGGGGGGAAAGAGAGCAAAAGAAAGGGGAGAGAGAGAGCAAAATAAAGGGGATAGAGAGAACAAAAGATGGGGGATAGAGAGAGCAAAAGAGGGGGCATAGAGAGAGCAAAAGAGAGGAAGAGAGACAGCAAAAGAGAGCGAGAGAGAGAGAGCAAAAGAAAGGGGAGAGAGAGAGAACAAAAGAGGGGGGATAGAGAGAGCACAAGAGATTGAGAGAGACAGCAAAATATAGGGAGACAGACAGCAATAAAGAGGGGAGATAGAGCAAAAGAGAAGGGGGAGAGAGAGAGAGCAAAAGAGAGGGGGATAGAGAGAGAGGGGTGGGACCGCTGTACTTCAAAAAATGGCCACTGTACACAGGCTTTAGGACTAGTTAAGTATATTTTACCAAGTACTTTTTTCATAATTGGATATCTTTATGATACACAAATTATTAAATTTATTTTTGAAGGTACATAAATACTGGAGGTCTAGAAATTAGGGCAAAAATTTACTACTGTTTAGAGGCAAATAGACTCGGGAGCAGCAATGCACTAGTGGGAGCTAGTTGGTTATTATGGTGACTATGCACATATGCCCCAGTCCCAGTAGTGCATTTCTGCTCTTGAGCCAATTTCACTACTTATTTAAC
The DNA here is from genome assembly GCF_027579735.1 of Bombina bombina. Classification (NCBI taxonomy): domain Eukaryota; kingdom Metazoa; phylum Chordata; class Amphibia; order Anura; family Bombinatoridae; genus Bombina; species Bombina bombina. Next base: position 138,387,822 of record NC_069499.1, on the reverse strand, counting down.
ACATAAGAGTATTTTCTTTGTTTGCAATTGTATGCCCCTTTAAGTCTTCACCTTTGCTTGTCATGATGGCATCACTGCTTCCAGTACTTTTTGGTGCCCGCTAAATGGAACTCTAATTAATTTCTTCCAAATGGGTTTTGAATTGGTTTGAGCCTTTAAAAGCCTGATGTACGTTATTATGTTTGCTTTTAACAGCAATTTTCTTTGTGTTCTCTGAATAAAAGCTCTAATTTTAAGTGAAGTAAGGGGCTACAGAGAAGAACATCTAGTAAGAAAAGTACCTTGAGGTCCCTTGCAGAATATATAAAAGCTAAAATCCCATTGTAATGTATGCAGTTCTCCTATGCACATTTTTAATATTTGTATTAATTTTAAATATTTTGGCCTGGATTGCAAGTTAACACTGTTATTCTTGCACTCATATCACATAAATCTTAACTTGCAATATGAGCATTTTTAGCGTGGTCACGATATCCATTGAAAGTATAGGGCGCTAAAGGGATGTCGCTCAGGGTGTCCTTAAGGTGACCATTCAAAGATGTCAATGAGGATGAGCTGCTATTGTGCGCATGTGCATTAGCAATGTTTACTGGTGGTGGCCATCTTTGAATGGCCCTGCCAGTACTTAAAGGGATATAAAACCCATATTATTTTTGGCATGATTCAGATAGAATACAATTTTAAACAACTTTCCAATTTACTTCTATTATTTAATTTGCTTAGCTCTTTTGGTGTTCTTTGTTGAAAAGCAGGTAGGCTCAGGAGCTGCGAGCTAGATGCTGATTGGTGGCTGCACATATGCCTCTTGTCATTGGCTTACCGATGTGTTCAGCTAGCTCCCAGTAGTGCATTGCTGCTACTTCAACAAAAGATACCAAGAGAATGAAGCAAAATTGATAATAGTAGTAAATTGTAAAGTTGTTTAAAAATCTATGCTCTATCTGAATAAAAAAATATGACCCCCCCCCCCCAAATATAAAATATTTGGGGGATTTCATGTCCCTTTAAAAGACAAATGCATGGCTGAAGCAAGTAGTGTGAGGGTCGGTACAAAGAGCCAAAAAACAAGACACGGCATGAGAACTAATGTAGCGTAGTGGGTAAGTAGCGCAGGGACGGCAGCAAAGTGTAAATTTATATATATATATATATGCTTATAAACATATACTGTATTAACACATAGATATATATGCATATAAGCATATACATGTATATTTACAGGGAACACAGTTCCCATAGACCGCAATGTAAAGGCACTTTTCAGTGCTATTTTAATTCTAACACCCCACACCCCCAACTTTAAATCCTTAAAACTACCTAGTGCAGTTTTTTTTAATAAAAAAAATGTTATTTTATTTTAATAAAAAACTATAATGCCCTCTATTTTGACGGCATTTGGGCACTTTTAGAAAATTAACCAGAGATCTAATCTGCAAAACATTTACTGTCAGACATTCCTTGACATGCGAACACTTTAGTCAGGGGCAGACTAAGACCAACCAGGGCCCCCGGGCAAAAGTTTGGCAGGGCCCCCACCTCCTCTTTGCTCCAACTACCAACCTCCTCTGCCCCTCCTCTACCCTATTGCCCCTCCCATCTCCTGTGCCCCTCTCGCCTCCATTGCCCCTCCCACCTCATATGCCCCTCCCCCACCATGTTTTTATTTTTAATAAGAACTAGATATTGTAAATTAACAAGTGCTTGTACAAACAAGCACTCCTAGCCCACAGTCAGGCAGAGACAGACAGACACTTAGGGGTCGATTTATTAAGCAGCGCATAAACATCGCTGTCAGACACAGTCGCAGCCTCTGAAATACAGATTAAAAAATGTACTCTTAGATACACACACCTACTGGAACCCATGCACAGACTTACTGTGACACACATTCTCTGACATGCACACACTTGCTGACACACATTCTCTGACATGCAAACATTTACTGACACACATTCTCTGACATGCAAATACTTTAGTCAGGTGCAGACTGACACCAAACGGAGCTCCCGGGCAAAAGTGTGGCAGATCCCCCACCTCCTATTTGCTCCAACTACCTACCTCCTCTGCTTCTCCTCTACCCTATTGCACCTCCTATCTCCTGTGCCCCTCCTATCTCCCTTGCCCCTCCCACCTCATATGCCCTTCCCCCACCATGTTTTCATTTTTAAAAATAACTAAGTATTGTAAATTAACAAGTGTTTGTGTAAAAAAATGAAAAAATCCCCATGCCTATATGCACTACAGTATGGAGCAGAAAGTAGTGAAGGGCAGACAAGGGGTTAAAATCACTTCTGTTTACTTGTTACTGGCAGCCAAGGGGTAAAATTACTGATTGGTTATCAAAAATATACATCATGAGATTAAATTGGGGCTAAGGTAGTGCTGTTAGGTGGAAGATTGTGTTACCCAACTATCATTGTGCCCATCACAGATTGTCCAGTATATTGGTGAAGGACAGCTGGAGTCTGGTTTTGAGGATAAAAATAAAAAGCACCTTTAACTTAGCCTTGGGCATATGATGCTTGGTTTAAAAGAACATTTTAAATAATGTAGTTATATGGGGGCCTATCTATCAAGCTGTCAACCGCAAATACGCCGGAATTCCGCAGCGTAATTGTTGCAAGCATGATCCGACCTAGTTATCAAAGCCTACAGACCGGTAAATGTTGAAATTTGTGACGTAACATACGATCCGCCGGTCTCAATCGGCCGAAGATCGATGCTTACGTCATTACAGATGTTCCTAATACACATTTGGCTCTATTTGACACTTTTTCCCAGTTATCAAACTTTTAACAGGTAAGCTCGCGGCTATTTCGGCCCAGCGTAGCTGGTTTTCAATCCGCCACCCTGGAGGCCGTGGATGCCATAGAAATCAATGGGAGTCTGAAAGCACCGAAACCTAATGTTCGATGCTGCCAGATATCCCATTGATTTCTATAGTTGAAAACAAGTTACGTTTACACCTAACACCCTAAGATAAACCCAGAGTCTAAACACCCCTAATCTGCCGCCCCGACATCCACAACCTAAATAAAGTTATTAACCTCTATTCCGCCGCTCCCCGACACCACCACCACTAAATAAACGTATTAACCCCTAAAACCCGCTAACTTTAACTTAAAATTACAACATCCCTATATTCAAAGAAATTTAAACTTAACTGTAGAATTAAAATAAACTATATTAAACTATTAATTAATCTACCCTAACTATCATCCTACAATTAAATTAAACTACCAATTAAAATAAATTACATATTAAAAAACCTAACCCTACTCAAATTAATTAAATATGCAATTAAACATTATTGAAAGTACTAAATTACAGAAAAAAAACACTATTACAAAAAAACACTAAATAACGAAAAATAAAAAGCCACATTATCAAAAATATAAAAGAATTACAACTAATCTAATAGCCCTATCAAAAACAAAAAGCCCCCCCCAAAATAAAAAAAACCCTAAGCTACAATAAACTACCAATGGACCTTAAAAGGGCCTTTTGTGGGGCATTGCCCCAAAGAAATCAGCTCTTTTACCTGTAAAAAAAAATACAAACACCCCCCAACAGTAAAACCCACCACCCAACCAACCAACCCCCCAAATAAAAAACCTATCTAAAATAACCTAAGCTCCCTATTGCCCTGCATTTGTATGGGCATTGCCCTTAAAAGGGCATTTAGCTCTTTTACATGCCCAGACCCTAATCTAAAAATAAAACCCACCCAAAAAACCCTTAAATAAATTTAACACTAACCCCCGACGATCCACTTACAGTTATTGAAGTCCCGCTTGAAGGATCCACCCAGCCGGCAAGAAGTCTTCATCCAGGTGGCCTCTTCAATCTTCATTCAGCTGGTGAAGTCCTCATCCAGGCGGCAAGAAGTCTTCATCCAGATGGCATCTTCTATCTTCATCCATCCAGCGTGGAGCGGGTCCACCCTGAAGACATCCGGCGCGGAGCATCCTCTTCATACGGTCGCCGCCGTAACCTGGAACTTCAATGCAAGTGACGCCATCCAAGATGGTGTCCCTTGCATTCCTATTGACTGAAAGATTTCAATCAGCCAATAGGATTAGAGCTGCGAAAATCCTATTGGCTGTTCCAATCAGCCAATAGGATGAGAGCTCAATCCTATTGGCTGATTAGAACAGCCAATAGGATGAGAGCTCAATCCTATTGGCTGATTGGAACAAATAAAAAGGATGAGAGCATTTCAGTATAGTGGCGGCGTTTAGTAAAAGGGGATAAATAAAGTTTAGAAAAAGCCGAATAGATGTGAGATCGATGACTGCTAGTTAACAACAGTCCGATGCTCATCGCCCCATACAGTCCGATGCTCATCGGCCCGTACTTGGTGGGAGTCTTTTTGCCGGGTTTTTCATAACTAAGGAGAGCGTATTGAGATACACGACCGTGATGTTAGGCGATGTTAGGCGAGCATATTGATGCCGGCGAATGCAACACAGTTGACAGCTTGATAGATATCTCCCATGGTCTTTTAAAGGGACAGAAAGTGAAAATTAAACTATCATATTACAGATACTACATGTCATTTTATACAATATGCCAATTTACTTCTGTTATCAAATTTGCTTAATTTTGTTGGTATCCTTTTGTTGAATAGTAACCCATGGTAGGCTCAGGGGCAGCTGAACATATTCGGTGAGCCAATGACAAGAGGCATATATATGTATCCACCAATCGCCAGATAGCTCTCAGTAGTGTACTGATGCTCCTGAGCCTACCTAGGTATGATTTTAAAGATAACAATGGGGAAAAGCAAAATGTAATATTAGAAGTAAATTGGGAATTTGTGTAACGTGTGCTGTCTGAATCATAAAAAGTTTCATTTTGATTTTACGGTCCCTTTATGTATCAGGTGTCTGATATAAATTTGACAAAAAGAAGAAATGGAAGGCTGCTGAGCATCAGTAAAACGGTTTCTTTATTTCCAAGTATAAAAAATACACATAGAAGTGACCAAAGTGACCAAAGTCACAACAAACAGGGAAGGAGACAGCAGTCTTACATGTTTCACGCACACTTGCGCTTAATTAAGCGCAAGTGTGCGTGAAACATGTAAGACTGCTGTCTCCTTCCCTGTTTGTTGTGACTTTGGTCACTTTGGTCACTTCTATGTGTATTTTTTATACTTGGAAATAAAGAAACCGTTTTACTGATGCTCAGCAGCCTTCCATTTCTTCTTTTTGTACATTTTTTGCGGTAGTTCGCCGCTACCCTTTGGTTGGCTCCACACCATTTCCCCCTGCTCACATATGGTTTGATCCGCTCTGTTTCCTGTGCCTGGCGGACGATCACTGCAGCAGCACCTCTCTCTTCACTATAAATTTGACAAAGTCTTATCTAACTTGGCACTTTATCTTATTTTAAAGATAATATATTTCCTTTAAAGGGATATTCAAGTCAAAACTTAATTGCACATAGATGAACTACATCTTTGGACAGAAACATATTTACAATATACATATATATGGTTCTAGTAAACGTTATCTCTATTTTAGTGTTAGCATTTTTTCTCTGCTTGTGCATGTGAAGCATAGCTACATATTCTCAGTGCACCAGCATTTTAAATACCGCAGCTGCTCCGATCTCCAGTGGGGCTTGTATCTTGTCAGCAATTAACAAATTGACACCTAGATTACGAGTTTTGCGTTCGTGTTTTAACGCTGAAAAAATTGACATTTCAGCGTTAAAACAGCAATGCAGCCATTACGAGTCTTGTCGGTATAGCTATACTGCAAGCATTTTAGCCTGTAACGCAACGTCAGTCCCGCACTAAGAAAAATGACGTTTTTGCATGGGATTTCCATAGCGCTTCCATTACAAGTTTTGCGGTGAGGCTAAAAAGGTTGCGTTACAGCCTATACCGACACGATCCGTTCCGCAATCTGAGACCAGTAGTTATGAGTTTTACGCAACAAAAATGTTTCACAAAACTCATAACTAAAGTGTTACAAAGTGCACTAACACCCATAAACTACACTATTAACCCCTAAACCGAGGCCCTCCCGCATCGCAAACACTATATTAAAGTTATTAACCCCTAATCTGCCGCTCCCGACATCGCCGCCACTAATACAATTTATTAACCCCTATTCCGCCACTCCCTGACATCGCCGCCACTAAATAAAGTTATTAACCCCTAAACCTCTGGCCTCCCACATCACTGCCACTAAATAAACCTATTAACCCCTAAACCGTCAGCCCCCACATCGTAAAAAACTAAATTAAACTATTAGCCCCTAAACCTAACAACCCCCTGACTTTAAATTAAAATGACAAGATAAAATAAATAAAAACTTACCTGTGAAATTAAAATTACTACAGTAGTATACTACAGTAGTATCACTTGAGCAGATTATATTGAGTAGATGACTTAGTATCAGTGTAGTGGGCGGTTCTGATTTTTTGCCTATGACGTCATGAGAAGGGGTGTGTGGTGTTCCACCAATGAGGTGGTGTTGTTTTTGGCAACATATTTGCTAAATGATTTGTATCTTATTTGTTGATGTCTCTTTTTTCTTGATTATGTTCCAATGTGGGTGTTATGGTGTGATCACTTTGGAGTCTTCGTTATAATTTGTAGTCACTATATTTATATTATATTTTTTCACAGCTGATTAGCTGTTTGATACCACATGTTCATTTGTTGCACACGCTGCTCTCCAATAGGCAAATGATTGTAGGAGGGACTATCTAGGCTTTATAAAGGCTCACTATTGCACTATTTGTCTGTCAGAGGAAGGGGCTTATTTACCCCGAAACGTCACATCAAAATAAATGTATGTGTTTGTTGACTAAAGACCAGTGAGTGCTTCATCATACTGCTTTGAGATATATATATATATATATATATATATATATATATATATATAAATATATATACTGTATATACAAAAATGAAATACAAATAAAATACACACATAAAAATGAGTACAGACGTAAAAAGCACAACATCCGATGATAAGATACAAATTACTTTTCACAAGAGTCTTTAGATGAAGTGAAAGGGAGCCAGGAGCAACCGAGCAAACGTGTTCCTCCTCTAGCAATCTCTCCACTTAAATTCTTTATTCGTACTATATGAATTTCTTTTCCTTTTCTATATTATTCCGTATATAGATTATTTTCTCTTATTTATGTCTTCCCCAATATGTCCCTTCCATCTACACTCACATTTATATTTCATATACATCCATTATTGCTAAATTAATCACTTACGCCTAGATTTAGAGTTTTGTTGGTAAAGACCAGCTTTTTGTCCCAACGCACCCTTAAGACAACGCTGGTATTTAGAGTTGTCTGAGGGGCTGCGTTAGGCTCAAAATAGGGTGTGTTGAGCCTAATGTCCCGCCACTTCAACCCTCAATACCAGAGTTGCTTACGGTAGCGGTAAGCAGCTAAAACGTGCTTGTGCACGATATCCCCATAGGAAACAATGGGGCAGTTTGGGCTGAAAAAAAAAAACTAACACCTGCAAAAAAGCAGCGTTCAGCTCCTAACGCAGCCCCATTGTTTCCTATGGGGAAACACTTTCTAAGTCTGCACCTAACACCCTAACATGAACCCTGAGTCTAAACACCCCTAACCTTACACTTATTAACCCCTTATCTTCCGCCCCCGCTATCGCTGACCCCTGCATATTATTATTAACCCCTAATCTGCCACTCCATAAACCGCTGCAACCTACCGTATACCTATGTACCCCTAATCTGCTGCCCCTAACATCGCTGACACCTATATTATATTTATTAACCCCTAATCTGCCCCCCCCAACGTCGCCGCTACCTTAACTACACTTATTAACCCCAAATCTGCCGACCGGACCTCGCCGCTACTCTAATAAAGTTATTAACCCCTAAACCGCTGCACTCCCGCCTCGCAAACCCTGTAATAAATAGTATTAACCCCTAATCAGCCCTCCCTAACATCGCCGCCACCTAACTTCAAGTATTAACCCCTAATCTGCCGTCCGGACCTCGCCGCTACTATAATAAATGTATTAACCCCTAAAGCTAAGTCTAACCCTAACCCTAACAACCCCCTAAGTTAAATATAATTTTATTCTAACAAAATAAATTAACTCTTATTAAATAAAGTATTCCTATTTAAATCTAAATACTTACCTGTAAAATAAACCCCAATAAAGCTACAATATAACGAATAATTATATTGTAGCTATTTTAGGATTTATATTTATTTTACAGGCAACTTTGTATTTATTTTAACTAGGTACAATAACTATTAAATAGTTATTAACTATTTAATAGCTACCTAGTTAAAATAATTACAAAATTACCTGTAAAATAAATCCTAACCTAAGTTACAATTAAACCTAACACTACACTATCAATAAATAAATTAAATCAATTAACAACAAGTACCTACAATTAGCTACAATTAAATAAACTAAACTACATTACAAAAACAAACAAACACTAAATTACAAAAAATAAAAAAAGATTACAAGAATTTTAAGCTAATTACAACTACTCTAAGCCCCCTAATAAAATAACAAAGCCCCACAAAATAATAAAGGTCCCTACCCTATTCTAAATTAAAAAGTAACCAGCTCTTTTACCAGCCCTTAAAAGGGCTTTTTGCGGGGCATGCCCCAAAGTAAACAGCTCTTTTGCCTGTAAAAACCCCCCACAATACCACCCCCCAACATTACAACCCACCACCCACATACCCCTACTCTAACCCAAACCCCCCTTAAATAAACCTAACACTACCCCCCTGAAGATCTCCCTACCTTGAGTCATCTTCACCCAGCCGGGCACCGATGGACCAAAAGATGACATCCGGAGCGGCAGAAGTCTTCATCCTATCCGGGCAGAAGAGGACATCCGGACCGGCAGACATTTTCATCCAAGCGGCATCTTCTATCTTCATCCATCCGACGAGGAGCGGCTCCATCTTCAAGACCTCCGGCGCGGAACATCCTTCTTCAACAATGACTACCCGACGAATGAAGGTTCCTTTAAGTGACGTCATCCAAGATGGCGTCCCTCGAATTCCAATTGGCTGATAGGATTCTATCAGTGGGTAGAAAGATTTTTATAGTTGGCGCAAAGGAAGGGTATAAACTGGTAGGTTTCAGAGGGGTTTTCCTCAATTCCCCTAGCAGAGATCAATAGTAAGGAGTTAGGATAGAAACAACCAGCGCCTCAATTTAGGCTTAAATCCCCAAAAAAGGAGTTAGTATAATTTCTTAAAATTTAAGTATGATATAATTTCTTGAAATAAATATAATAAAATTTGTAGAAAAAACTTTCTCTTTAAAATGTTTTATTTGCATATAATGAATATTATAGAATCACAGGACAGAATAAAATGACAATTGATATGTTTAATCAAAATGCCCAAATCAAATAAAATAATGGTTGGCCAACCTTATGTGGTACAGTTTAATCCATATAGATATCAATTGCGATATAGAGAAGGAAACTGTTTTAGTTGTACTTTAAATACTTGAATTAGGGAGACTTTTTTATGCTTCATATGCTGTTTATGTTTTTACCTTAGCCTGCGATATCTATATGGATTAAACTGTACCACATAAGGTTGGCCAACCATTATTTTATTTGATTTGGGCATTTTGATTAAACATATCAATTGTCATTTTATTCTGTCCTGTGATTCTATAATATTCATTATATGCAAATAAAACATTTTAAAGAGAAAGTTTTTTCTACAAATTTTATTATATTTATTTCAAGAAATTATATCATACTTAAATTTTAAGAAATTATACTAACTCCTTTTTTGGGGATTTAAGCCTAAATTGAGGCGCTGGTTGTTTCTATCCTAACTCCTTACTATTGATAGGATTCTATCAGCCAATCGGAATTAAGGTAGGAAAAATCTGATTGGCTGATTGAATCAGCCAATCAGATTCAAGTTCAATCTGATTGGCTGATCCAATCAGCCAATCAGATTGAGCTCGCATTCTATTGGCTGATCGGAACAGCCAATAGAATACAAGCTCAATCTGGAACCTTCATTCGTCGGGTAGTCGTTGTTGAAGAAGGATGTTCCGCGCCGGAGGTCTTGAAGATGGAGCCGCTCCTTGTCGGATGGATGAAGATAGAAGATGCCGCTTGGATGAAGATGTCTGCCGGTCCGGATGTCCTCTTCTGCCCGGATAGGATGAAGACTTCTGCCGCTCCGGATGTCATCTTTTGGTCCATCGGTGCCTGGCTGGGTGAAGACGACTCAAGGTAGGGAGATCTTCAGAGGGTAGTGTTAGGTTTATTTAAGGGGGGTTTGGGTTAGAGTAGGGGTATGTGGGTGGTGGGTTGTAATGTTGGGGGGTGGTATTGTGTTTTTTTTTACAGGCAAAAGAGCTGTTTACTTTGGGGCATGCCCCGCAAAAAGCCCTTTTAAGGGCTGGTAAAAGAGCTGGTTACTTTTTCATTTAGAATAGGGTAGGGACCTTTATTATTTTGGGGGGCTTTGTTATTTTATTAGGGGGCTTAGAGTAGGTGTAATTAGCTTAAAATTCTTGTAATCTTTTTTTATTTTTTGTAATTTAGTGTTTGTTTGTTTTTGTAATTTAGTTTATTTTATTTAATTGTAGCTAATTGTAGGTACTTGTAGTTAATTGATTTAATTTATTTATTGATAGTGTAGTGTTAGGTTTAATTGTAACTTAGGTTAGGATTTATTTTACAGGTAATTTTGTAATTATTTTAACTAGGTAGATATTAAATAGTAAATAACTATTTAATAGCTATTGTACCTAGTTAAAATAAATACAAAGTTGCCTGTAAAATAAATATAAATCCTAAAATAGCTACAATATAATTATTCGTTATATTGTAGCTATATTAGGGTTTATTTTACAGGTAAATATTTAGATTTAAATAGGAATACTTTATTTAATAAGAGTTAATTTATTTCGTTAGAATAAAATTATATTTAACTTAGGGGGGTGTTAGGGTTAGGGTTAGACTTAGCTTTAGGGGTTAATACATTTATTATAGTAGCGGCGAGGTCCGGTCAGCAGATTAGGGGTTAATACTTGAAGTTAGGTGGCGGCGATGTTAGGGAGGGCAGATTAGGGGTTAATACTATTTATTATAGGGTTTGCGAGGCGGGAGTGCGGCGGTTTAGGGGTTAATAACTTTATTAGAGTAGCGGCGAGCTCCGGTCGGCAGATTTGGGGTTAATAAGTGTAGGTAAGGTAGCGGCGACGTTGGGGGCAGATTAGGGGTTAATAAATATAATATAGGTGTCGGCAATGTTAGGGGCAGCAGATTAGGGGTTCATAGGGATAATGTAGGTGGCGGCGGTGTGCGGTCGGCAGATTAGGGGTTAAAAATATTTACTATAGTGGCGGCGATGTGGGGGGCCTCGGTTTAGGGGTACATAGGTAGTTTATGGGTGTTAGTGTACTTTAGAGCACAGTAGTTAAGAGCTTTATAAACCGGCGTTAGCCAAGAAAGCTCTTAACTACTGACTTTTTTCTGCGGGTGGAGTCTTGTCGGTAGAGGGTCTACCGCTCACTTCAGCCAAGACTCAATTAAATACCGGCGTTAGGAAGATCCCATTGAAAAGATAGGGTACGCAATTGACGTAAGGGGATCTGCGGTATGGAAAAGTCGCGGCTGTAAAGTGAGCGTTAGACCCTTACCTACACGAATCTAAATACCAGCGGCCGGCGAAAACCAGCGTTAGGACCCCTTAACGCTGCTTTTGACGGCTACCGCAGAACTCTAAATCTAGGCCTTTTTATTTTATTGGATCTTATCATCGGATGTTGTGCTTTTAACGTCTGTACTCATTTTTTATGTGTGTATTTTATTTGTATTTCATTTTTATTTGATGCATCCAATTTGTTGATGCTATATTTTTGTGAGTAATTTTTGTTTTTATGTAAGCATTTTTATTGGAATTGCAAATATTACTATGTATATTAAAAAAATTTAATACTGATATTATTGTTCACCATTCACAACACCCGACCTTTGGTTTTCACCAATCACATATTTCCATACTTATTATTGGTATTGATTATACAGATATTTCCATACTTATTATTGGTATTGATTATACACATATTTTCAATCTGTCATTCTTGTTACTGATTCAGCTATACAACTATAGTGCATAGTACTTTCTCTTGCAAAAGAGAATACCCATCTTTGTTTCACTTTTTGGGGGGAATTAGGGATTCCCCGTCTTTTTTTACTCTGCTTTTAGTAACGCTTCTATAGCGCAAGTATCTACTTAATTCTTTGGCTTTATCTAATAGTGTACACAACTGCAGGTGGAGCTACAGAGATTGTAATTTTCCCTAACTAATGTTATGTTGAGATCTTCTATATGAGAATCTCACAGACAGGAAGAACTGATAAGGCTATCTATGGACGTTAGGGATCAACTTAGCAAGTGCCAGGATGCGAGGTAAGAAAAAGGAGCAACTGTATTTATGTGACTGACACACATCATTAATCAGATTAGATCACGCCAAATCTGAGTGCAAAACACATTCTATAACACTGACAGCAAATACACAAAATGTGACATACATTAACAATATAATCCTTTCTCTATGCTCACTTACAGATGACAAGATGTGTGCATGGGGCAAATGAAGCATATTTAGGGTTACAAAGAAATTGATATGTCTTTACATGCAAATTTCAGAAAACAATCCCTTTTACAGCACATATTCTAATGACCTGTATGCACCTGTCAGGGTACCAGGAACCAGACAGACGTAAAGTGCTGTATTAATCACACCTTTATTAACAAATAACATAAAATTATAAGTCCAAAAGCCAAATGACAAGCCAGGAGTCAAAGCCAGAACAGATAGTCAGACGAGCCAGGTCAGGAACCAAAGCAAGTAGTCAGACGAGCTGGGGGCAGGATTACGAAGATCAGCAAAGTCAGGAACTAGTCAGGGATCAGGAACCAGAAGGGACGTCAAACAAGCCGGGTATACACAGAGACAGGAACACAGGAACTTACAGAGATCAGAGACAATGCAAGGGCAATGGCAAACAGGACTGAGGCAGTTAAATATGGAGTGATGACATCATCATCCTGGGACTGCAACCTGTCTCTCTCTGATGATGTTCAGTTTGGCCATAAGATGGAGCCTGGGAGTAGTGAGCAGCGTTACACACTCTGCTACAGGCAAGAAAAGATAGGTTAGTCAAAATGAGAGTCAAGATAAAAAGCAAGAAATAACTATTGAAGTCAGGGTGAAACCCTGACAGCACCATACAAGGACAGCATTGGTACCATACCTTTCCCTTCCTCCTTGAAGGTCTTGGCATGATACCTATGTAGTTTATCAGCTGTGACTTAAGACCGCTGCTCCTTAACTCGTCTGCTGCCTCTGAGGCTGCTGACATCAATCCGCCCGATCTCATAGGATCGGGTTGATTGACACCTTCTGGCGGCCCATTGGCCACGAATCTGCAGGGGGCGGCATTGCTCAAGCAGTTCACTAGAACTGCTTGTGCAATGATAAATGCCAAAAGTGTATGCTGTCGGCATTTATCGATGTGCAGCGGACATGATACGTTACATCGGATCATGTCTGTCCACACAATGGTAAATCTACCCCTTGGTTTTCTGTTGCACTAATCCAGTGAATGCAAAATATGTTTGCACTCAAGTGTTCCCATTTATTTTCAACTTGCAATATGCGCGTTAGTGTGGTTGGGATTTTTCTTACCACATCATGCACTAACAATAGCACATCACATGTAACCAAGCCCATAATCTGTAAATTCCATCATATTGATTATTATTGCTTCAGACCTGAGGAAGAGAGGAAACCCTTGAAAGCTTTTTTTCAAATGTATAATTAATCCAATTAAAAAAGTGTCACTTCTTTATGCAAATATCTTGTTATTTGGGCATCTGAATTCATTTTATCAATACACAAATCAGTAGTTTAGCTGGGATCCATCATCCTGTTGGTGACATGATAGAAACCTTCAAATATATGAAGGGACTTAATAAAGTGGAAGCTGAAAGCATTTTCCACAAAAAAATAAATGTCAAAACAAGGGGTCACAATCTAAAGTTAGAGGGTAACAGATTCAGGAGAAATTTGAGGAAGCACATTTTTACAGAGAGGGTGGTGGATTCATGGAATAAACTTCCATGTGAGGTGGTAAACACAAATACTGTAAAGGAATTTAAAAATGCCTGGGACATGCATGAGGCTATCCTAAAAAAAAAGTAGCATGTAATATGGATAGACTTGATGGGCCTTTTTGGTTCTTATCTATCGTCAAATTCTATGTTTCTGTTTCTATATGTAGAAAATAATTATCCATTTGTGACTTTAATTATTAACAAATTTGTATGTATTAACCATCCCTTTTTCACAGATGAATTAGAACCAAACAAAAATACTCTAGGCAATACAAGGACAAAATGTAAAGCTTATTTTTAGTATGTTCTGCATCACTAGTTGATACATACTAGTTGCTGAAGGGAGGTACGGTATTCTTGCATTTCATTGCATTTGTTATGCTGCCATAGCAACCTGTATAGATTAAGGTCATGACCTTGTCTATCTTAAAATCACTAAGCATAGACATCATAATAAATGTAAATAAATGACCTCAACATTTATTAACTCCTACTCAGTGGTTAATTATAAGGGCTATTAAGAGATTAGTTATAGTACTTTGTTAAGTGTGAATCCTGCGTTTACAGTTTATCATCATTTTCATTTATTTAGACTGCTCTAATATGTTCCATAGTGCTATACAGGGAGTAAAGGTCCGACCCTAAGGCATTCTCTGGCTTATTCTTAAGGAGAGGTATGAGCAATAGCGCTACCACAACCTCAGGTCAATTCTGCATCCAGAGGGGCTGTCGGCCATAGCTCTAGCTGCAGCAATGTATCAGTGCCAGGGTGTGCTCTAGGTGGTGGGGCATAGCTGTGGTAGTGCTAAACACTGTGCATACAGGGATGTCTGTACTGTAGAGTAAATCTAGGTAGGCTCATAAGAGCTTAGGAGCAGTCACGTCTTTAGTACAAGGTTTGCAACAATGTATAACACTGCTACAAACAATGTTGAAAAACACAGCTGCCATAGAGTATAAAGACACAAGCTCTTATGACACCAGCTAGATTTGCTCTTCTACAAAGGATAAAAAGCGAACAAAGCAAATGTGATAATAGATGTAAATTGGAAAGTTAGTCAAAATGCCATGCTCTATCTGAATGGTGGAAGCTTAAATTGATCTTTACTGTCCCTTTATTTATCCAAAATTCAGTAAAAAAAAACTAACTGGTACCAGTGGGGTGGACAATACACCATATAGTGGTTCGTCACATAAATACAAACACATCAGCTTTTTTGTGCCCATTTCAATCTGCTTAAATTTATGTGTGAGACATCTATTTGCAGATTAAATAAAAAACACTCCCTTTACATACATAGACCTGAGTACAAACAGAAAGCAAAGGTCCAATATCAACTTCTCTAGACCACAATATGGGGCCTATTTATCAAGTCGTCAACCGCAAATACGCTGGAACTCTGCAGCGTAATTGTGGAGAGCTTGATTCGCCTCATTTATCAAAGGCTACAGACCGGCAAAAGTAGAATTTTGTGACGTAACATACGATCCGCCGGTCTCAGTCCGACACAGATCAATGCTTACGTCATTACAGAGGCTCCGAATGCAAATTCAGCACTATCTGACTACTTTTGCTAGTTATCAAATAACTACCAGGTACGCTCGCAGCTACTCTGGCCCAGCGTACCTGGTTTTCAATCCGCCGCCCTGGAGGCGGCGGATGCCAAAGGAATCAATGGGAGTCTGAAAGCAGCGAAAGCTCATGTTCGCTGCTGCCCGATATCCCATTGATTCATATGGGAGAATAAAATTTAAGTTTACACCTAACATCCTAACATGTACCCCGAGTCTAAACACCCCTAATCTCCTGCCCCCAACACCGCCGCCACCTAAATAAAAGTTATTAACCCCTATCCCGCCGCTCCCGGACCCCGCCGCAACTAAATAAACGTATTAACCTCTATCCCGCCGCAACTAAATAAACTTATTAACCCCTAAACCGCCGCTCCCGGAGCCCACCGCCACCTACATTATACTTATTAACCACTAATCTGCTGACCCCTATACCGCCGCCACCTACATAAAGTTATTAACCCCTATACTGCCGCTCCCAGAGCCCACCGCAACTGAATAAATGTATTAACCCCTAAACCTCCAGCCCCCCACATCGCCATAAACTAAATTAACCTATTAATCGCTAAACCTAACAACCCGTTAACTTTATAATAAATATTAACTCATCCCTATCTTATAATAAATTTAAACTGACCTTTAAAATTAAATTAAACTATGTTAAACTAATAATTAACCTATTCTAACTATTATAATAAAATTACATTAAAGTATATTAAATTATTAATTAAGCTACCCTAACTGTTATACTAAAATTACATTAAACTATATTAAACTAATAATTAACCTACCCTAACTGTTATACTAAAATTACATTAAACTATATTAAATTAATAATTAATCTAACCTAACTTTTATACTAAAATAACATAAAACTACGAATTAAAATAACTATATTATATATTTAAACACCTAACCCTACTCAAATAATTTAATTCCACACTAAAAAATTACAAAGTTACAAAAAACTAAGTTACAAAAAATAAAAAAGAAATTATCAAAGTTTTAAACTAATTACACCTAATCTAAGGGCCCTATGAAATTAAAAAAAAACCTAACCTACAATAAACTACAAATAGCTCTTAAAAGGGCCTTTTTGGGGGCATTGCCCCAAAGAAATCAGCTCTTTAACCTGTAAAAAAAAAAATACAAACAACCCCCCAATAGTAAAACCACCCACACAACCAACCCCCCAAATAAAAATCTATCTAAAAAAACCTATGCTCTCCATTGCCCTGAAAAGGGCATTTAGATGGGCATTGCCTTTAAAAGGGAATTTTGTTCTTTTGCAGGCCCAAGTCCTAATCTAAAACTAGAATCCACCCAATAAACTCTAAAAAAAATCTTAACACTAACCCCAGAAGATTTACTTACAGTTTTGAAGATCCGACATCCGTCCTCCAAGAAGCCGGGAGAAGTCCTCATCGAAGCCGGCAGAAGTCTTCATACAAAAGGCCGAAGTCTTCATCCAAGCCCGCAGAAGTCTTCATCCAGACGGCATCTTCTATCTTCATCCATCCGGCGCGGAGCGGCTCCATCTTCAAGACCTCCGACGCAGAGCATCCTCTTCCTTCCAACGACTACCGACGAATTAAGGTTCCTTTAAATGATGTCATCCAAGATGGCTTCTCTTTAGATTCCGATTGGCTGATAGAATTCTATCAGCCAATCGGAATTAAGTTTGAAAAAATGCTATTGGCTGTTGCAATCAGCCAATAGGATTGAGTTTTCATCCTATTGGCTGATCCAGTCAGCCAATAGGATTGAGCTCACATTCTATTGGCTATTCCAATCAGCCAATATAATGCAAGCTCAATCCTATTGGCTGATTGCAACAGCCAATAGGATTTTTTCAACTCTAATTCCGATTGGCTGATTTTTTTTAGGGTTTATTGAGTGGGTTTTAGTTTTAGATTAGGACTTGGGCCTGCAAAAGAGCTTTCAAGGGCAAGGAGCTTAGGTTTTTTTAGGTAGATTTTTATTTGGGGGGTTGGTTGTGTGGGTGGTGGGTTTTACTATTGGGGGGTTGTTTGTATTTTTTTTTACAGGTAAAAGAGCTGATTTCTTTGGGACAATGCCCCGTAAAAGGCCCTTTTAAGGGCTATTTGTAGTTTATTGTAGGTTAGGGTTTTTTTATTTTGGGGGGGCTTTTTTTATTTTCATAGGGCCCTTAGGTGTAATTAGGTGTAATTAGTTTAAAGCTTTGATAATTTATTTTTTATTTTTTGAACTTAGTGTTTATTGTTTTGTGTAACTTAGTGTTTGTTATTTTTTGTAACTTAATTACATTATTTGAGTAGGGTTAGGTGTTTAAATATATAATATAGTTATTTTAATTTGTAGTTTTATGTTATTTTAGTATAAAAATTAGGTTAGATTAATTATTAATTTTATATAGTTTAATGTAATTTTAGTATAACAGTTAGGGTAGGTTAATTATTAGTTTAATATAGTTTAATGTAATTTTAGTATAACAGTTAGGATAGGTTAATTAATAATTTAATATAGTTTAGTGTAATTTTATTATAATAGTTAGAATAGGTTAATTATTAGTTTAATATAGTTTAATTTAATTTTAAAGGTAAGTTTAAATTTATTATAAGATAGGAATGAGTTAATATTTAATATAAAGTTAACGGGTTGTTAGGTTTAGGGATTAATAGGTTAATTTAGTTTATGGCAATGTGGGGGGCTGGCGGTTTAGGGGTCAATACATTTATTCAGTTGCGGCAGGATAGGGATTAATAACTTTATGTAGGTGGCGGCGGTGTAGGGGTCAGCAGATTAGGGGTTAAAGGGGCAGTATACTGTAAAATAGTTTTTCCCTTAATGTGTTTACAATTGCTTTTTTTACCAACTGCAGAGTAAAAAATGTATGAAAATTAGCTTTTTAAGGTTTATTTCTGTATATTAAAGCTCTGATTTTGTGTTTTGAAGCCACAGCCTAATAAAATAGGTTGAGCTTGTAGGTATAATCAGATCTCATTACTGTATCACATTGTGTACTTATACCTGCTTCTTTATCTTATATCTGTCCTTAAAACAATCACCAATACTTTGAGAGAACAATGGAAAATCAACATTTTATTACCTTATCTCTGCTTTATCACACTGGAAGTGTAATTTCTTCTGCTGGCTGTGTTTACAAATCTTATCTATAGCTGGTACGCACGGCCACAAACTTTCAGAATAGGTGGGGATACCACATGCTAAATTAACAATTTCAAATGCCAATATAAGGGTAAAGGAGCTACTTGTAAACAATTTAATACACTCCAGCAGGTAAAGTGGATCATTGGGAACAAATTAAAGGGGAGAACATTTTTGAGTAAACTGTCCCTTTAATAAGTATAATGTAGGTGGCGGTGGGCTCCGGGAGTGGAGGAATAGGGGTTAATAAGTTTATTAGAGTGGCGGTGGGCTCCGGGAGCGGCGGTTTAGGTGTTAATACGTTTATTTAGTTGCGGCGGGGTCCAGGAGCGGCGGGATAGGGGTTAAACAGTTTAGTATAATGGCGGTGTTTAGTGACAGTATACAAATAAAGCTGGGAAAAAGCCGAAGAGCAGCGAGATCGATGACTGTTAGTTAACAACAGTCCGCTGCTCATCGCCCCGTACTTGGTGCACAGCTTTTTGACAGCTTTTTTGTTAAATAAGGAGAGCGTATTCAGGTCCGCGGCAGCGATGTTAGGCGATCTTAGGCGAGCGTATTGGTGCCGTCGAATGCAAGTAAGTTGACCGCTTGATAAATAGGCCCCTAAAAGTAACATGCAAATTCATATTACAAGTCCGTCCATGGTAAAACATATTTACCAGAGAAGGTTTAGCGCAGTCAATATCGTCTTAGCGCACCCTATTTTCAATGGATATCGCGACCAAGCTAAATATAGCTCATGTTACAAGTTGAAAGTTATGGCTTTCGTTCAATTGAAAGCCCAAATAGCACTAGAAGAAATAGTGCGACTTGACACCTAAAGAGTTAGAATAAAAGTTTTACAAAACAACAAAACACATGGAAAACATATTAAAATTAAGTATTAAACTAGTATAAAGACATTTACAATTTAAAAAAGTTTTTCGTATAGTGCTAAAAATATTTTAAAAGGGTTTAAAAAGGTATTTGACTGGGAAGTGCTCAAAAGTATATATATATATATATATATATATATATATATATATATATAAAATCAAATTAACAGCAGGGAACCAGCACACCATAAGCTTCAACCGCCGGGGTGCACTTCTAAACATCCAAATACTCAAAAATAGCAGGGAAGGCACTCTCTCCGTTTACAACCACCTTTATTGGTAAACATTTTCGGGGTCTCCCCCGTCCTCAGACCACTTACATAACAATGATAATACAGCACCTTATAAACCCACTTACCACCACCGTGAGATGCCGCCATCAGTCCCCCAGCGTCCGTGTTGCGCAACTGTGCATACGCGCCCGGATGTAGGGAGAGCCAAAGGGGACACACTGTAAAAGCAAATTCAAAATATGTGCATAATTAAAAATACAGCATTACGTGCAAGGGTAGTCATGGAGAGATACTGACAAAGCCTAAAAACACACCATCCCTACAGGCTAGGCTAATGTAGAAATAGAGCATCACTAACGGTAAGAGTATTAAAAATAACTAAATCCCCCAGACCATATTACAGGACCATGAACGATCAACCCTCTGCAGTATTCAAAACTAAATGTATTTAAACAATTTTATACAGAGTTTACCACTTTCCTCTTTGCTTTACTTTATACAAATAAGGAGAACTACTGTATATATATCCACTAAATAGAGTTAAGCACATAATCAAAGCTGACTACCTGATGTGTTCACAATACATACTGACCTGAATCCTAAATTAGAGTGTACAATAACTATCAAAGCTTGTTCAGATGGTCATATTCACGTGCTATACTATACTATTAAGTTTGCATAGTCATCTAGTTACATGCTAAATCAATTTCAGAGGCTGGTTATATGGTCATGTTAGAGTATTTGGCACTGTCCTAAACAGTTTACTTCAATGATTTCTGTGGGGAACCGATTGCTGCATACCCTACTGAACACCTAATAACTAAAAATCAACACATAGTTGTAACTATTGGTACTCAGTACTGCAACCCTTACAGAAATTGTTAACTATATGTCACATAAACATTAAAGCTAATCCCTTTGGGTCTACAATATATCATAAGCTGGAACTACATACTAGGAGACAGGGAACATTCATCCACTACAATTTTCATAGAAAACATTGATTGTCCAAATGGACATTGAGTCCCTTTGGATACATAGTATCCAAATTAAAAATCCACTGGGACTCGCGTTGTAGTAGACGTCTGGCTCTGTCCCCACCCCTGGCATTTTTTGGAACATGGTCGATAATGATATATCTGAGATCAGACACCGAATGACCACTAGTGCAAACATGGTGAGCCACCGGCTGGTCCGAATCACCGGACTTAATTGCCAGTCGAATTGCTGACCGGTGGTTCGCCATCCTTGTCCTGAGGTCATCTTAGGTCTTGCCCACATAAAACCTGCCACACGGGCAGTGTAGCAGATAAACAATGTATGTGGTCGTGCAAGTGACCCTATGCTGGATATAGAATTTTTTATTCGACCAAGGATGTAAAAAAGTGTTACTCTGGGTTAAGCCACCACAGGTAGTACATCCACTGCAGCGGAAGCAACCCATCTTGGTAGTACTCAACCAGGTGCTCGGCATGTAACTCTCAGCATTATCTGGTCTCAACAGCATGTCCTTTAATGATCTCTCACGTTTGAAGCAGACCAATGGTGTTACACAGGAAGCGAAAGGGAGGGATTTATCACTTGATAAGATATCCCAATGTTCTTTCAAAATGTTGGAGAACTGTAGTTTCTCAGGTGAGAATGTGGTGGTAAAGATTATTTTCTGATCACTCTTATCTCTGTCAACCTTGACTAACGCTTGATCTTGGGTAAGTTCCAATGCTTCAGACAGAGACTGATCTAGATGTTTGGATCCATAGCCCCGATCCTTGAATTTTTTGTACATATCTCTTAGTTGATGTTCCTTCTTACTTTGGTCAGTATTGTTGCGGACAACTCTCTTGAACTGTGACCTTGGTAATGATTTCTTCAAACTTGGAGGGTGGCAGCTTGTGGCATCCAGCAATGAGTTCCTGTCTGTTTCTTTAAGGTACAAGGTGGTACTAATTCTTGTGCCTTCCCTGAAGATCCTTAGATCCAGGAAGTCGATCATCTCAGCATTGCAGGCCAACTTAAATTGTACTTGTGGGTTAACACCATTCAATTCAGCATACCAGTCCAGCAGCTCATCCACTGTGCCGCCCCAGATGACAAACAGGTCATCTATGTACCTTCGGTACATCTTGACCCTGTGGTCCTGGAAGAGATTTGCATAAGATGGGGCCACATTGGAAGGCACTGTTATGTAAGTGGTCTGAAGACGGGGAGACCCCGAAAAAGTTTACCAATAAAGGTGGTTGTAAACGGAGAGTGCCTTCCCTGCTATTTTTGAGTATATATATATATATATATATATATATATATATATATATATGTCTAAATATTTCTAAGTGTGCATGTATACATTTAAATTAAAAATGCTTCGAGCTAAATGTACAGTATAAATATATACACATATAGCTACTAGGGGGCGCTCTCATTAGTCGACCAAGAATGTCCAATGATATTAGTGATGTTGAAAGTATCCATCTGGTGTAGATTGTGTCTGGTTCAGGAAGCTCTGTGTCTAAGGATGGTCAGACAGCCTCTCATCAACAAAATCTGCAAAATAAATGACAACACAAGGGTGACAATGCCTTGTACAGTCACCACTTGAAAAACAAAATAGAGTCAAATTGAAATCACATATAAAGTGCAGTAATGAGTGCTAACAGTGCAGACTGGAACTTTGCAGTTGTCTAACTCAGTGATTTTTAACCTTTTTTTTGCCGTGGCATACTTTTTTACATTAAAAAATCCTGTGGCACACCACCATCCCAAAATTGAATGAATAGGAAACACTCACGTTCAAAATTGCACCTCCAGGTGCAATAATAGCATATACAGTAATATATATATATATATATATATATATATTTATGTTTATATGTGTATATATGTATGTGCACACATGCATACATATAAACACATATATAGACATGTATGTACATTTTTGTGCCCTTCCCATTAAAATAATTTTAAATATGCAATATCATTTTTAAATTGTAATATGTTTTTAGATTTTTAATAGAAATTCTTAAGATTTCTATGTTCCTCACTTAGAAGAAAATGTGTATATATGTCTATGTAAATCTGTATATACAGTATATCTATCTATCTATCTATCTATCTATCTATCTATCTATCTATGTATCTATCTATCTATCAATTTGTCTATCTGTCTATCTCTATATATATATGAGTATATATATATATATATAGATATAGATATAGCTATTTATAATACAAAATTGTATTGTATACAGAAATATATATATATATATATATAAATATATATTTTTTAAATAATATTTCTTCTAAGTGAAGAACATAGGTAGTTGAAGTATGTCCTTCTTTAGAATGTCCCTTAAGAGTCTATAGGAAAAGGGAGTAACTGAGGTTGAGATATCTAACCTCCAGACATTAGCGCGCCTGAGTCTTTTGCTCTTGCGCTACTTTAAACTTGTAATACTAGCACTAACATGGGAACGCTATTGATTTACCTTGTGCGCAGTTAGTGCTCATGAATGATAAAAATGTAACGCTCTACTTGTAATCAAGGCCATAATATTTTTGGGCTACTGACATGTTTTTGCTGCTGATTAGAGAGAATGATTGATATACAGTATATTCATTTAGGACATTATCATTTACTTTATGTTGGCTATTAAGGCTTCCTTTGTGAACATTCGCACAAGGAATTTATAATCATCCAATGGGAAACCATTAAATAATTACCAGATAGATACATTGTTTTACACTATATAAGAACATGATAATCAGAAAAGTTGTAAACATATTTATTTATTTTTTAAATAGGTATGTAATATGGGGGGGGGGGGGTGAGTAGGGGAGTGAGAGGGAAAGTGAAGGGGGAATGAGATGAATAGGGTGAAAAAGGGGAGATAAAGTGGGGGAAGAGTGAGTCAAGGAGAGAGGGAGTAGCGTATTTAGGTTTTGTGCTGCCATAGGCACTAAAAAATCTGCCCCCGGAACGCCCCCCCCCCCCCCCCCCCCACTGTGATTTTAGAAATTTTTTGGGCAAAGCTCTGTGTGTGTGTGTGTGTGTATGTCTGTGTGGTGTATGTATATGTAGTGCAGTGTACATGTATATCTGTGTAGGGTGTATGGTGTATGTATATGTAGTGCAGTGTGCATGTATGTTTGTGTAGTGTGTGTGGTGTATGTATATGTAGTGCAGTGTGCATGTATGTCTGTGTAGTGTGTATGGTGTATGTATATCTAGTGCAGTGTGCATGTATGGTGAGTGTGTGTGTGCATGTACAGTATGTCTGTATAGTGTATGTATGTGTAGTGCAGTGTACATGTATGTCTGTGTAGTGTGTCTGGTGTATCTATGTGTAGTGCAGTGTGCATGTATGGTGAGAGTGTGCGTGTATGTATGTGTAGTGTGTATGGTGTATGTATATGTAGTGCAGTGTGCATGTATGGTGAGTGTGTGTGTGCATGTACAGTATATCTGTATAGTGTATGTATGTGTAGTGCAGTGTACATGTATATCTGTGTAGTGTGTCTGGTGTATCTATGTGTAGTGCAGTGTGCATGTATGGTGAGAGTGTGCGTGTATGTATGTGTAGTGTGTATGGTGTATGTATATGTAGTGCAGTGTGCATGTATGGTGAGTGTGTGTGTGCATGTACAGTATGTCCGTGTAGTGTATGCATGTGTAGTGCAGTGTGCATGTATGTCTGTGTAGTGTGTCTGGTGTATGTATGTGTAGTGCAGTGTGCATGTATGTCTGTGTAGTATGTCTGGTGTATGTATGTGTAGTTCAGTGTGCATGTATGGTGAGTGTGTGCGTGTATGTCTTACTAGTAAGTGTAGTGCAGTGAGTGTGTAGTATCTATCTGTGTAATTTGGGTATTTAAACACCTATGTAGGAATTTACATCTGTGTTAAATTATACCAAGCAAACGCTTTATGTACATACAAGAAAGGGGTGGTGGACATATATTTTATATACAGGATGTAGGTTATATAGCTAATGATACCATGTAGAAAGCCAGTAATGCTACATGCAGAGAGTACACCTTTTAAGAATAAATAGGGATATGTACAGATATGTCCAGAAATCAGATATACAATCATTAGACAGGCTGAGCTGTTTCAAACTGTGATGCACATATAATATTACCTGTTACAGATATCTTAAAACCAATCGAGCCACAACCTATGTAAAAAATAAAATAATCACGGTATAAACTTTCCTCTTTAGCAGCCAAGGAGTTAAAAAGACCTTTTTAAGAAAGGGCTTTCCTCACTCACCTCCTTTAAAAGCAGGGAGCTTATATGGAAGCTATCTAACCAGGAAGACTTGCCATGAATAAGCACTTTGATGAGTTGAGGGGGGGAGCAGAAGGTCAGGTCAGCGCACAAACAGTAGTTTTGACAAAAGGCAGCCACAGCACAGTTCAGCTTACTCTGACAGATCACTGGCATGAGTGCCCCGCCCACCAATCCCCCCTTCTCTATACAGAAGCCCATTTTTACAAACGAATAGTCCATGGCCCATAAATGATGAATACAAAATAATATACATCAGACTGCTGCGCCCCTGAACCACATGTTCTACTTGCTACTGACACTCAAAAACAAGCAGAGGGAGCAATTGCAACAGGAGCTTCATAAGGGATGGGCTCCATAGCTGGAAGGGACAATAGAGGGTGGGGGTAGTGTAAGATAAGAGAGATGAGATTACCTTGCTGGCTGGGTGGGGGGGTTAAAGGGGGGGGTATAAAGGCAGGACAGGGCAGGAAGTGCATCATACTTACAAAATGTTGTTTCAGGAGCATTTCATTTTTGGAATAGCAGGATTTTTTCTCAATCATGTTGTCCAGGAACAAGAATATTCCCAAGCGTTTCCTCAAAGACGACGAGAGGTTATGGAAGACAAGGGCCATCAGAGCACAGCGCAAACTGAAGAGGCTGGAGAAGAGCAGTCAGGAAGTGGGGGGAGCAGCGGCAGATGGAGCAGCAGCGGTCATTACACCGACACAGGTCGTGCTAGAGCATGGACCCGTAAGTATTTCTCGAGGAGGCAGGTCGGAGGATGCAGGCATCATGTCGGATGCGTCGGTCGCGGACAGAACACAAGCAGCTAAGGAAAGGAGAGGCAATATGGCAAGCATGGATACAGCAGCAAAAGAGGCATCGGAGGGGAGCAGACAAAGCATGAAAGACAAACCAGGACAGAAGGAATCAGTGATCCATCAGCGAAAACAAAGGTAAACAAATCTCTTATAAAATGTACAGTGATTCTGACTCTTCTAGTAGTTCATCTGAAATTGATTCTGAAGGGCAAAAACCTAATGGGGAGGGTAATAAGAACATTTTAAAGATTGTTAAGAAAATGTATGCAAAATAGGGGAAAAAAGGGGAGGAGAAGGAGGAGGACATAAGGGAGAAATATAGTGATAACGAGGTGAATTCTGATGATGAGGTAGCAGGGACTAAACATCTCCCCTTGACCACTCACCTTAAAGCAAAAGAGAGCGCAGAGAGGCAAATACGTAAACGTGTTTGAAATAACCTGACAAGGGTAGGAAGGCAAGGCAAACATTCCCAGAATGGGTCAAAGGTATACTGATATATGATGAGTGTTTTTTGACACTAAACCCAGACAAAGTAAAAAGGGGTATTAAGATATATTCACCTGATAGCAGATTGTTATATAACATACGGGGTTACGCCTGGAAGAACTATGATGGGGAATTCAGGAGAGGAAATTTGCAACTGGGGATAAAGGAAGAAGGGATTTTTGGGTAAAAATACTCAACATGTGGACTAGATTGATGAAAGTGTCCGATGTCCAAGTGGGTAAACCAATGGAGCAATTAAAAGCAATCAAAATGTTGGGCTTTTAATAAAAAAAGGTGTGACAGGGGGAATACGTGCAAATATAAACATGTATGCAGATATTGTGGGGGGACGCACGCTGGGGTAGATTGTAGATGGAACGGTAATGGAAATTTTGGCAGAATGCCCTTTCGCTGGCGCCGTGGAGCCAACAGTGGCACAACAATGGGGCATGGCCAAAACCCCACTGAAAGTAGGTAAACTGATAAAGGAACTAGTTGAATATCCCCTAGAGGAGGAAAGAATTATATTAATAGAAGGATTGAACAAGGGGTTTGTGGTACCGGTTAAGGGAGAGGTGGCTAGTAATTTGAAATCAGCAACAGAATTCCCAGAAATTTTGGTGGAGAAAATAGAAAAAGAAATAGGCTTGGGTAGAATGGCGGGACCCTTTAGAGAAAAACCCTTTGTAGATTTGGTAGTGCCCCCTTTAGGTGTGGTTCCCAAAAAAGAGAGGGGAAAATATAGAATGATACAACATCTGTCATACCCTAAAGGAAGCTCAGTAAATGATGCAATTGATAGAGGGGACGCATCGGTACAGTACCAGTCACTTGACAGCGCTGCTAGGATAGTAAAGAAATTGGGAAAAGGGGCACTTATGGCCAAAATTGACGTAGAATCTGCTTTTAGACTGCTGCCGTTAAACCCGGATAGCTTCAAGCTAATGGGCTGTAAATTTAAGGGGTCCTACTATATAGACAAATGCCTGCCAATGGGTTGTTCTATATCATGTGCAGTTTTTGAGAAATTCAGTTCCTTCCTCCACTGGCTGTTTGTAAAACGATTTGGGCGCGAAGCAGTGGCTCATTATCTAGACAATTTTCTGGTAGTGGGTAAGGTGTAAATTGACGAGTGTAAAAAGATGAAGAGGGGATTGGAATTAATGTTACAAGAATGTGGGGTTCCAGTGGCTGAGGAGAAATCGGAAGGGCCAGGAACGAGATTGTCATTCCTAGGGATACTAATAGATTCAGTAAAAGGGCAATGCAAGCTCCCAAGCGACAAAGTCGAGAAGGCTATACAAATGATTGCGGAAGAATTAAAAAGGAAGAAAGTGTCACTAAGGGAATTGCAGATACTATTGGGAACACAAAATTTTGCGTGTAATCCCGGTGGGTAGGATATTTAAAAAGAGACTTGAATTGGGTACAAATGGGGCTAAGCGACCAGAACACATGATTAGGCTTAACGCAGAAATGAAGGAAGATCTCATGATATGGGATTAATTTATGTTGGAATTTAATGGAGTAAGGATATGGGAGGAGAAAAAAATCTGTAAATGAATTGGAATTATTCACAGATGCGGCGGGTAGTAAGGGATTCTGGGCTTACCTCCAAGGCAGATGGTGCATAGGGAATGGCCTGCGGCATGGAAAGAGATGGGTTGGACAAAGAATCTAGCGCTGCTGGAGATATTCCCGATTATAGTCGCAATAGAATTGCGGGGTGGACTCTTGGCAAATAAGCGAATAATATGCTGGTCTGATAATATGGCAGTAGTGGAAATAATTAACAACCTATCATCATCCTGTGGCCCAATTATCAAATATCTTAGGTACTTTGTACTGAGGTGCCTTAAGCACAACATATGCTTCAAATCTGAAAACAAGACAAGGAAAGAGGCGCCGTATGTGTGAATCGATAACCAGCAAGAGGGGAGTACAAACAAGTACAGGGTACTCACATTCTGTAGCGGCACTCCAATGTGCCAATAGAAACAGGCTGGTTTTCACAGCAGACCAGCTAGCTGTACAAGGCAGGATCAGGAATCCCTGGAGGAGCGAGGTCCACAGGTAGCGTAGAATAATGCACTCAGCAATGAGGGTGTATAATTAAAATTAGGTTTAATACACGATAAAAAGAGTATTAAAAACAACAGCTCATGCTGTATTGTGCACAAACAATCATGCAACGTGTTTCATGGTACACACCGTTTCATCAGGCATGTATTCTGTTCAAAATTCAGCCCTTAAATAAGGCTACGCTACCTATTCCCACCCACTCCAAAAAAAAACAAAACCCAATCAGTATGCCCTTTGTCTAATTGGTAATTGAATTGTGGCACCTGGATGGTGAAATATGGTGAATATATAAAAAAACTGAATATAAAATTAAAAAAAACGTATGTTATCTATATAAAAAATATAAATAAGATATTCTGTAAGCCTATGTGATGCAAGCATAGATGCATATGTATAACCAAGATATATCTATTGAAATGATTAGAAAAGGCAAGAGTAAATAAACTGACTATCTGGTGACAATAAGTAAAAGAACAAGTCAGTAGCTCTCCCTAAGTCGATACTTCTCCTCTAAATGAGTCACAGTTTATCATTTTAGTACGTTATCATTGATTAACTTGGCTGAGTAAATGTTTAACGAAAAAAATGCCGATATTGGGCCTGATCCGATATGCAGCGTCGCCCGCAAAAGCCGGCAACGCCAAATTTTGCGCGGGTTTGGTATCACATTTACGGCGTAACATAGAAGTTACGCTTGTATATTTCTGCCTTCGGCTGTAGTTTTTTGGCCCATAGACTGGTATACCAAACCCGCGCAGTTTGGTATCCAATATACAGCGTAAGGACTTACGTGGCGAAAATGGAGAAATCTTACTCCATTTTCACCTTGCCACAAATTGCAGGCATAGTAAGCCTTACGCTGAGTATTGGAGCCCTGTAACTCCCTAAACTACCTGCAAAATAAAACCTAACACTAAAGCATGTGCAATGTCTATCTACCTGTCAACCGCAATCCCCCACCGCAATCTTTAATAAAGTGCTTAACCCCTAAACCGCCACTCCCGGACCCCCCCGCCAGCTACATTAAATGTCTAACCCCCTAATGTGATCCTCCTACACCGCCGCCACCTACATTAAAATTATTACCCCCTAATGTGAGCCCCCTACCCCGCCGCCACATACATTAAAATTATTAC